>NC_070633.1:3677200-3977200 GCF_947347685.1 Pleuronectes platessa
GGATTTATCACCACTGTAGCTACGCTGACCTTTGAACCTCCTTATTTAGTAATGATGCAGATTTGCAAATGGATGACTTGGCCCTGGTTATCCCTTGAGCAAAACCATCTGCGTTTCCATTTTGACTCACTTTTCTTTCATCTTGATATATCTTCTTATCCATTCAGTCGTTGAAATATGTTTGAAATCAGTATTCCTCTTTGTTACTTTGATCTAGCCTCTCTACAGTATTGGCTATTGTCACAGGCTATTGTGCCGTCCATTCAAAGCTAAACACTTCTGTGAGTCGCCCAGGCCTGGATGAGGATAGGAGTCATTGCCTTGCAAAGACACACACACACACATGCCTACGCAAAGACACACACACACACCCACACACACACTTTCTTTTGTCAAATAATTTTTTCCCACACAGTCAAAACATGCCTTAGAGTTAGAGTTACACAAACATGTACACAGCGTGCAACAAGTAATGAATTTGTATGACAGTTATCATCTCAGCAGTCAAGTAAAGAAAGAATATTTGTGTTTTATGTAAAGCAAAATCTGTTATGACATGTAGTATGTTACATGGAGATTAAACTTTTCTGTCCTGTGCAATTTTATTGTAATATCAAGATTTTGGGTATTTTCTGCCCTTTATTTCTATTGTATGTATTTACATATACATTTTTTCAGTTGAGCGATGGCATTCCATTTTAAAGCCTTGGAAGGCCCCCATCCACACAACTACTTGATGTGATGTGTGCATGTTTTCAGGGATCTATCCTCAGGCCTATCCTTCTGAGAAGGAGTTTGTTGAGTATATGCATTTGGTTAGTCAACATGAAGGGTTCCAATGGGAAATTGAATTCTACAAAGTGGGCTATCTAACAGCTTTCTCATACAGTTATAAATACTGCCATTCTGCAGTTGATATTAGAGCTGTTGATATACCCTGATATTAAGAATAACTGATGTGTTTGGCAACGAATATAGATTTTTTATATTTGATCAAAAGTTGTAATTAATCACTGTGGTGATGTTAAACAACAGTTGTTTTTACAGTTTGTTTTAAGGGACCACAAAAGATCAACCAAGACATGTGAGTGATGCCTCCTTCTCATCAGCATTGAACTATTAGCCAGACAGAGGCATTATCATTTTCTATTCCCTCTCTACCCACATCATGAGGCCATTAAGGACACACACACATACAGGGACATAAATCAATTATTACTTGCAATGAAAGAAAAAAAGTTGGCAGATGGGAGATTGGTACACCCTCTAACTTGTGCAAACAATAATCAAAGACCAAACATCACTTTACTGGTTATAATCACCTTTTTTTCAACCTGTGGGAAACATGAATGTTTATACAGAATTTATCAGTAATCCATCAAACAGTCGCTGTGATTTTTCACTCTGAACTAAAAATGTCAACCTGTTGGTGGTCCTAGATGAAAAGTCAACAAACAAAGACTGGGGCCAATATCTGAACGAAATTGCTCTACACAGAGCTACGGTGCTGGTGCACACTGGAGGACATCAAATGATTTGCAGCCTTTCAAGTGGAAATGGGCCGATACATGGACAAACACATGTATACACAACCTTAAAACAGACTGTACCAAATGTGCATTTCAGAACTATCCAAATCTAACCCTTCATTTATGGGCAGGACCCTGTTTTTGACGGTCTCATCCACAACATGAAGACAGTCTATGATGGCTCCTACTGAAAGGTTGCAGGAAGCTGCTGCACTTTGCCTTTCAAGTCTGTCTCAACTCATTCAGTATTTTTCTCTTGAAAAAACTAAAACTACAGTCTAAACTCCCTCTGCCACTTATAATAGATAACATATTTGGGCTGTTTTAAAAAGATACATTTTGTAATGCGTCTTCACCTCATTGTTATATGCCAACCGGAAATGGGGTCATTAGCGCTCCCCAAGGCTGGAGGGCAGAAAATGTTGTCAAAAACATACGTTGTCAATTGAAAGGCTGCAACAGAACTAGGCAGAGGCAGTGTCCAAGTGTCACACACCCAGTTTCCACTTACAACCTTTTGGCCCACTTAATATTGTTCACCAAAATTAGTTTGATGGCTAAACAGTCCTCCACACTATACACTGTGTCAACTCTGCTTTTCATTAAAAAGCAGTCAGATCAAAACTATCGTGCCATCGTGCTGTCTGGCAATATATTTTAAGGTCACCTAATATCAAGTTCCCGAGAACATTATATATTAGGACTGCCCGTAAGGAATTTAATTACACCTGTCACAATGCACTCTGGTCTCTCAAAACATTCTTTCAAATTTGGCAAAATTTTTAATTTAGACTACTTAGTTTTCAGTGGTTAAAGGTTAGGGTCAATTAATAAATGTAATTGTATTGATATATAACTTTTCATGCAAGTTATCGCAATTCAAAGTGTTTCACATATGATTGAGAATATGATAAATAGGCTGACATGTGTAAAAAAGAACAATAAAATTGTGGAACAAAAACTAAATTAAGAAACTAAAATAGAAATAACTAGATTAGAAGGTTACAGTGATCTTGTCTGTATCTGGGGAAAAATGTCTGTTGATGAAAACTGCACTGTTTGGCAGAGGCATACAACGGCAATGCATTCATTATATAAAAAAAATAACTTCACAACTTATTATCAGACACTAAATGTAAAGAATTTCCAAAACGTAAAATCTGCAATTTATGCTAAACTGCAACCTCCAAGTCTTCGTATCATGATGAGGTTTTATTTCGGCAGCCGTATAACGATGCTGGAAAAACTAAATACACTTCTGATTATATACAGATTAAAACATGTATTAAGCTAATGACGAGCAGGAGATAAATAATGAGTTTAAAGCATTTTATTCCTCCCTTTACACCTCTGAGGTGATCCACAACCCTTCTAGGCTGGAGTCGTTTTTTCAGACCATGGATTTGCCTCAAATAAGTGAATCATTAATGGAGCAATTGGAAGTTCATCTGTCTCTGGAGGAAACTGGATCAGCTCTTTACAGTATGCAGAATGCTAAAGCTCCAGGACCTGATGGTTTCACGGTAGAATTCTTTAAAAGATTTGGAGATAAGTTGCTGCCAATTTTACTCACTCTTTTTGAGGAATCCTTTGTCGAGGGCCAATTTCCACCCATACTCTCTCAGGCTTCTATCTCAGTTATATTGAAAAAGGGTAAGGATCCCCTTAGCTGTGGGTCTTACCGTCCAATATCACTCCTGAACGTGGACTGCAAATTGTTGGCCAAGGTCTTGGCTCACCGCCTAGAAGCTACCCTACCTTCGTTTATCTCTCCAGATCAAACTGGTTTTATAAAAAAACGCCTCTATTTTTTGAATATTCGTCGGCTTTTAAATATCATGCAGAACGCGGATCTCAATCAGCCATTACACGAAGTAATTGTCTCTCTGGATGCTGAAAAGGCGTTCGATAGGGTCGAATGGGGCTACCTTTTTCAGTGTCTAGAGAGATTTAAATTTGGTCCAAAATTCATATCATGGTTAAAATTGTTATATAAATCCCCAATGTCGTCAGTACGCATTAATAATATGGACTCCCAATATTTTCCGTTGCAACGTGGCACGAGACAAGGATGTCCATTATCCCCCCTCTTATTCGCGATAGCTATCGAGCCTCTCGCAGCATCACTGCGCTCCTCACCCGAGATTCGCAGCATATTAAGGAGTGTAAAAGAACATAAGCTATCATTATATGCTGATGATTTATCGTTATATATTAGCGATCCCCAGAATAGTTTATCGCACATTATGACTACACTGGATCGTTTTACCGAGCTTTCTGGGTATAAGATTAATGCTTCAAAAAGCGAGCTTTTTCCTGTCAACTCTGCTGCACAATCACTCTCTTTTAATTCCTATCCTTTTAAGGTGACTACTGACAAATTCATATACTTGGGTATAGTTGTAACTCGGAAAATCTCAGATCTCTTTAAACTTAATTTTACTCCTCTTTTAGAACGCACCAAGATGGCCTTCGACAAATGGTCTTCTCTTCCTATCTCATTAGCTGGCAGAATTAACCTAATAAAAATGAACATATTACCCAAATTCTTATACCTGTTCCAAACTATACCAATCTTAATCAACAAATCTTTTTTTTCACACCTCAATAAGATCATCTCTGACTTTAATTGGAATAAGAAACCACCTCGTATCCGTAAGGAATTTTTAAAAAGACCCAAATCGATGGGTGGGATGGCTTTACCTCATTTCCAATTATACTATTGGGCAAGTAACCTGAGAGCCTTGGCTTACTGGCTTCAAACCTATGCTAACAACGAAGCCCCTGCCTGGGTCCAAATGGAGACTGATGCGAGCCTCCCATTGTTCCTCCCAACCTTGTTGTATTCAGCAATGCCTATCACACCACGCCGTGCTTCTACTGCCCCCCTTGTCTATCATTCTCTGCGTATATGGGCTCAGGTGCGAAAACACTTCGGTTGGCAGGCTAGCTCGCTTTGTGCCCCAATTGTGGCAAATCATCAGTTTCCCCCCCTCACCTGAGCATGACTCTTTCTTAGTCTGGCGTGGGAAAGGTATTGTGTCATTTAAAGATCTGTACTGTTACGACCCTGGCTGTGTATATATGTTACTGTTCTGTTCCTCCTCCTAGAGTGTGAGCAGTCTTCTTGAGTGAGTGTGTGTGTGTGGGTGCCTGATAACTAGCAGGTTGGACCTGCTGATTGGCGTGAGCCGCCTGATTGCTGCTCCAGGATTGGCCAGAGTGATGAGAGGAGCCTACTTGAACCACTGACTGACTGCATTCTTCCTCTCTTCACCAATTCTCCCAGATCCAACTGGGACCAGTGTCAGGCTGAAATATTGTTGTGTCTCGTATGTATGAAAATAGAAAAACTGTGTGTGGTAGCCCTGTAGGAGGGAGAATGCATTTTCTTTTACCCTTTTTTTCTCCTGTGTTTGAAAAAGAAGAGTTAGGTAAGCTTTTGTCTTTTTGTTAACATTTTTTGGTTTGTAGAGGGAAGGTAGGGAAATAGATTGTTTTGTTTGTTGCGTTGGCCTTCTCTTCTTCTGAAGTTAAAATAAAAGCTACCCCTAAACAAAAATACCTTGTGACACTGGCCTGCTTGGGAATGGGAGAAGCACCACATGTTATGTCTGTGGTTTCCCCTAGACCAGGGCCGTTACAGTACATAGCAGGTATTTTTGCTTCATTTGACCAGCTCAGAGCAAACTTTGATTTACCAAAATCCAATTTAAGATTTCTACAGGTCCGAGATTGGATTCGTAACCAAACTAGATCATTTCCCGCAATCCCTGAACAACAGCCCATGGATGCTCTGTTCCCAACAGCTCCATCTAATAAAGGTATAATATCCATTATGTATATGAAACTCATCTTTACAGACGGCATCTCTTGATGCATTGAGAGAAGCATGGCAGGCTGATCTGAATTTACAAATCACAGATACTGAATGGTCAGATATATTTACGAGGATACACTCATAAATCTGTGCCAGACATGGCCTAATTCAATTCAAAGTAGCACACAGACTGCACTTGTCTAAAGCTAGAATCGCGAAGATGTATCCAACAATTGATGATTCATGTAATAGATGCAATTTTTCACCTGCAACATTAGCTCATACGTTCTGGTCTTGTCCGAGACTCTCGGGTTACTGGTCCTCTATATTTGATGCCCTATCCAAGATATTTAAAAGGCCAATAAAGCCGAACCCGCTCATGGCTATATTTGGTATCCAATGTGAGGATGACCTAGCCTGGATGCCAGACGAATTTAGCCCCGCCCACAACAGATTTGGTCGGGCAGTTCGGTCTGGAGTCGCTCCATTGGGAAAAAATTATGGCCGGACCGGGCCAATCAGATTGTCAGGGCGGGCTTTATACGATGATTGACAGATGATCAACGGTAACGTAATCAACCACGTCATCACAGTGCCCTCGGGTTGAATTCGTTTTCAACAAACATGCCTGCCGCTGGCGAGCTGAGATGTATAGATGCTGCCATTGAGTCTGTTTTAGAAGACATCGACAGCGCATTCATTTTGAAAGAGGAACACAGAACGTGGAGGCGACGCCAAAGCACAGCGCTAATCCCTATCGCCCCGGCGCTTGGCTGTTCACAACGGACACTGAAGCGACGCTGAACCGCCGGGCAGCGCTAATAATATCACCCGTTGATCCAGTAGATCGCTGCACGGCTTTGTGCCGGTCACACCGGAGGCTGAAGCACCACGCTGCGCCAAGGCTGCCTCGCGGTGCTTCAGCCTCCGGTGTGACCGGCACAAAGTTTTAACATGGGAGTGGATGGGAGCCAGCTGTTATTTAAGGCTTGGCGCTGCGCTGAAGCGTCCGGTGTGAACCCGGCATTAGTAAATAACTCACAATGCGTTGCTTAGCATACGTCACATACTACGTTGCTCTGATTGGTTGTAGGTCTATCCAATTGAGCGAAGAGGAATTTTACTTCCTGGTCAGTTGAAACACGCCCCATAATTTTTTCCCAATGGAGCGACTCCAGACCGAACTGCCCGACCAAAATGTTGTGGGCGGGGCTAAATTCGTCTGGCATCCAGGCTAAGGATGACCATCTTCCTAGGGCACAATCTGATCGCATTGTTTTTGTCACCCTCTTAGCGAGAAGACTAATTTTACTTAATTGGAAACAGGCTGCCCCGCCCTCCTATAAACATTGGGTTAGAGATACGCTGCAACTCTTGAAGCTAGAAAAGATCGTACTGGCTCTGCGACGTCCTAATGATAACTTCAGCAGGAAGTGGCAACCTTTGATTACATACCTGCTTGAACAAGTGTGAAGTTTTGTCCTATATGTCATGTACAGTATATATTGTCATTTATCATTACTGAAAACCACATGAATGTTCTGTCACACACCTTATGTTTTGTCAGTATTTTTTTGTTTTGTTTGTTTTGTTCTATTGATGACATGATGTCTATATATTTGTATGTATGTAGACATATGTATGTAGACATATGTATGTAGACATATATAGATAGACAGATAGATAGATAGATACATATGTATGTATATCTATCTATCTATCTATCTATCTATCTATCTATCTATCTATCTATCTATATATATATATGTATCTATATATATATATATATATGTATCTATATATATATATATATATATGTATCTATATATATATATATATATGTATCTATATGTCTATCTATATATATATATATATATATATATATATATATATATATATATGTCTATATATATTGCGTCCCCTGAACACTGTTAACAGTGTGAAGCAAACTTCTTTCCACACTGAATACCCAAAAAATGTATAGGCTTAATACTTGTTTTTTTTTTTATATATATATATATATATATTTATTATTATTTAGTTTTTCTTTTCTGTTTGTCCCCTGGGGTGGGGGGGGGGGGGGGATTTGTTCATATACGTCTGTATGTATGAGATTTCATGTTCAATTGTGAAAACCAATAAATAAATAAAAAAAAAAAAACATGTATTAAGCCTATACATTTTTTCGGTATTCAGTGTGGAAAGAAGTTTGCTTCACACTGTTAACAGTGTTCAGGGGACGTAAGACATAAACTTGGCCTGGATATCCCTAACCTACACAGGAAGCTCAAAAATATTGACTAGAGGCTGGTTGGTCATCAGGCTGATCTGCTCCAAGATTGCTGTTGGGTCAACCATGTGCTCCTGCTCCGGAAACTACAACTAAGTGGGTTAGAAGCCTTTCATACAATACACTACCGTTCAAAAGTTTGGGGTCACCTCGAAATTTCCTTATTTTTCAAAGAAAAGCACTTTTCAATGAAGATAACATTAAATTAATCAGAAATACACTCTATACATTGGTAATGTGGTAAATGACTATTCTAGGTGGAAACATCTGTTTTTTAATGAAATATCTACATAGGTGTATAGAGGCCCTTTTTCAGCAAGTATCACTCCAGTGTTCTAATGGTACATTGTGTTTGCTAATCGCCTAAGAAGACTAAAGAATGATTAGAAAAACCTTTGAAAACCCTTGTGCAATTATGTTCGCACAGCTGAAAACTGTTTAGCTTGTGAGAGAAGCTATAAAACTGGCCTTCCTTTGAGCTGGTTGAGTGTCTGGAGCATCACATTTGTGGGTTCCATTATACTCTCAAAATGGCCAGAAAAAGAGAACTTTCATGTGAAACTCCCCAGTCTATTCTTGTTCTTTGAAATGAAGGCTATTCCATGCGAGAAATTGCGAAGAAACTGAGAATTTCCTACAACGGTGTGAACTACTCCCTTCAGAGAACGGCACAAACGGGCTCTAACCAGAGTAGAAAGAGAAGTGGGAGGCCCCGGTGCACAACTCAGCAAGAAGACAAGTATATTAGAGTCTCTAGTTTGAGAAATAGATGCCTCACAAGTCCTCAACTGGCAGCTTCCTTAAATGGTACCCGCAAAACGCCAGTGTCAACGTCTACAGTGAAGAGGCGACTCCGGGATGCTGGCCTTCTAGGCAGAGTGGCAAAGAAAAAGCCATATCTGAGACTGGCCAATAAAAAGAAAAGATTGATATGGGCAAAAGAACACAGACATTGGACAGAGGAAGATTGGAAAAAAGCGTTATGGACAGACGAATCAAAGTTTGAGGTGTTTGGATCACACAGAACATTTGTGAGACGCAGAACAGGTGAAAAGATGCTGGAAGAGTGCGTGACACCATCTGTCCAGCATGGTGGAGGTAATGTGATGGTCTGTGGCTGCTTTGGTGCTGGTAAAGTGGGAGATTTGTACAAGGTAAAAGGGATTTTAAATAAGGAAGGCCATCACTCCATTTTGCAACGCCATGCCCCTGTGGACAGCGCTTGATTGGAGCCAATTTCCTCCTACAACAGGACAATGACCCAAAGCACACCTTCAAAGTATGCAACAACTATTTAGGGAAAAAGCAGGCAGCTGGTAAACTGTCTGTAATGGAGTGGCCAGCGCAGTCACCAGATCTCAACCCCATTGAGCTGTTGTGGGAGCAGCTTGACCCTATGGTACGCAAGAAGTGACCATCAAGCCAATCCAACTGGTGGGAGGGGCTTCAGGAAGCGTGGGGTGAAATTTCTACAGATTACCTCAACAAATTAACAGCTAGAATGCTAAAGGTCTGCAATGCTGTAATTGCTGCAAATGGAGCATTCTTTGACGAAAGCAAAGTTTGAAGAACAAAATTAATATTTCAAATAAAAATCATTATTTCTAACCTTGTCAATGTCTTGACTATATTTTCTATTCATTTTGCAACTCATTCGATAAAAAAAGTGACTTTTTATTGAAAACATGAAATTGTCTGGGTGACCCCAAACTTTTGAACGGTAGTGTATATAAAATAAATTTCATTCTATATAGAAACATTTTTAATATATATATTTTATATTTCTATTAATCTAATTTATGTGAAATTTTAATAATAAATGTTATAACATTTGTTTTATTATATAAAATGAATAATTTCATTTGATTGATATTTAGCTCACATAAAGCTGTTTTACTGAGTCTTACCAATAAATACTGTAGTCAAAAAAGCCCCTTTTAAGCAAGATTATACACTAGTGAAGTACAGCATAAGTGGTTCTAACAGTTTGAGTGTAAATTATTTTGTCACGAGCGAGTTACAGTAGAGAAAAGTTATCTTTTCCACAAAGAGATAGAAAGACAGATGAATCACTTGGCAGCTTTCAGCTTTAACGGATGACGCAGAGTCCTCTCATGCACCCACTCTCTCTCACGCTTCCACCAGAACACACATTAACTCATTATAGCTCACACGCGCACACACACTCATGTAGCTTGTTATCCCGCAATCACACACATCTGTTAGTCGTTGCAAAGCTGCCCTGCATTTGTAATGATATTCAAATGTGTACTTGCTGCTGTCAGAGCTCTCTCATTTGTGAAGCAAAAGGTGTTTAAAGGAGCTGATGGGTTGGTGTGATGAACAAGATCGTCCCCCAACATTGCTGAATATGCCAGCAGCAGATTAGGTGTGTGTAGTGGTGATGGGGGTGTCATCTACTCTATGTTGGGACAAGGCCATGTTCCTTGAGATCTTGTGGCCATATCCAGATAAAGCCATTGAAGATTTAAACATTGAAAGAGGGATGTTTTTTTCTACAATCATATTTCTGAAATGTATGTAATTATGACTAGTATATAATGAGAGTTAGATCTGATATCAGGCTGATACTGGGTCAATCATGAAGTTGATATGAACCAGTGGAGTCACCTCTCTCATATGATGGATATGATGCAGGTTGAGTGATTAAAAATTAATTCTAGCATTAATCAGGAGCAGTGGAGCCTGTCTGTTGAAACACCTTAACCTAATGTTACACTATGATGTGATTAAGTATGTAGGTATATATATTTATTATGTGAGTGAGCCTGAAGGCCTAATTATTATTCTCCCCTGCGAATGCAGGCCAAGTTAGGAGACTCTTCCAAGTTAGAGATTACTCTCTTTTTCATAAATTATAATTTTATGATATTCTCCAGTTCTACAAATCAGGATGTTGTGATGGAAATTCATCTTGAGATTTGAAATAATGAAATTCTCAGACTGGAGTTGACATTGAGTCTTTATAATAGTAATCTCTGCAGAGTAACACAACAAGCACGGGTGCTCAGGATGGAACAACTGGCTGCAAATTCAAAAAAGCCAGGACTTATACAAAGAGGCGTTTCACAAGACAGTATGAGAAAAAGAAGACATGCCAGAACTAATACAAAGAGGTGCTTCATAAAACTTAATATGAAAAAGATATGAAATCCTCCTCTGTGTCTATCTGCTGTGTCCGTCCGCTGTAGCAAACTCCCTGTTTGCCAAGGCCACAGCAGTGAGACACCTGGTCAGTTGAATTTTCCCTTACAATGTCTTTACACAATCTGATCCTCGTGACTATTGAAGTTTTCAATGGTTCTGCTGGAGTGTCATCATAGCTGATGAAATTGATAATTCCAGAATGATATAAATGAAGCCAGGTAAAGAGTTTGAAAGATGTGGAATTTTATGAGGTCACAAAATAATTCTACTGAAACACCGCGTTGTTGCGAAAATGGACTGTGATTGGTGGGTGACTGACCAGCACCCATAAACCTATCAGTAGCTGACTGCTTATGACAGCCAAGCACATGACTCCTTTTCCTGCTTGAAATAACGCAATGCTTAATTTCTGTTGAATTTATTTAAATAACATTGAATATCAAAATATTTAATTATAGGAACCACATTTGATATATATATATATTCAAACTTGCTTTGTTACCAATGATGAACATGCATTGATAGAGTGAATGAGAACTATTAAGATATTATCAATAATAATAAACACACAGGAAGAGAATATAAGCATTTACAAATCCGTCTGTGCAAATAGCAGTGTCCAGCAAGAAAGTTGGACCTTTTGATGCAACACAACGTTTTCTCATCTGGATATTAACTCCATTTGCCAATTCCTTTGCAGCATGAATAGTGCAATTGCACAGCTTACTCCAGATACATTATGATGATGGATAGATCCAATACCACTTTGATTAACTAACTTCAAAATGTGGTATTATGAACTCTATGTATATATATTCATTCTTTACCTATTGTGACATAATTTGGTGAGAAGCTACGGTCACAGATCCACTTGCTAATGTTTTTGGATTTCCCTATAACTGGAGTTTCAGAACAAGAAACCACAGACTTCAAGACACAAGAGGCAGCACTCAACACAAACCATGCAGGAACTTGAGATGTCTGACACTACACACAGGAGGATTGAGGTGGTGCAACACATCTATGAAACAGCAGGGACCTGCAAGAACAGCTGAAACAGAGAATACCAGGTATGTGTAAGAGCTGGAGCATCATCACTCATCGGATCCACTGCAAGATATCGAAGGGACAGTTTGCATTAGCTACCTGCAAGTGACTTGTATTAAATTCCAGGTTATCATGTGACGAAAGTTCCACACATATGTTTAAGAATGGTGCCACCAACATTCCCCTGATGGGGTAATTCCTAGGATATTTGACACTTAAACTGCCATGGGTCATTACACCTAAAACCAGAGTTTTACCTGTGAGTAATCATTGATAAATGATCATGAATTGGGTTAAAATAGACCCTTTCTCTACATTAACTAATGCTGTACACTTTCCTGTCAGAACCTGTCCCATGTCATTCACTGAAGTATGCCAGTAGAGCCTAAAATCTTTCCATGTGGGATCAAAATACCATCAAAATTTGTTTTATTATGACAACACATTCAATTTACAAAGCCTCTGATAGTACAGGCACATCCATTTTGTATTTCTCCAAAACAGACACACAAATATACACGAAGAACAAACAAGATAAATAAAACAGAATGAAAAATAACCTAAAACTAAAACCTACCCAGCCTCCTTTATCGCAGATTAGTGGGGACCAGCAGTGAATATACTACACAAGGCTTTTCACAAAACTCAAACGCTTGATGCCATTGTAATGAAACAGTTGGATACCAAGTAATGGAAAAATGTATTTCTGAGCAATGGGAGCTATTTGATCAAAATATGAGAAGGTAGATTGCCATGAAATGTACAATTCCTTACTTCACTCTCTGCGGGAAAATTAATTTTTTTCCTCCAGTGAATATTCAATTTAGCTAGAGGCTTTGGCCATTTACAATGTAGGATGATGTATCAAAGGGTAATCAGACAGCAAAGGACGTGTTACTTTCTTTTTGGTAAAATCTGAATAGTTCAGGGACACTCCAAAAAGGGCACTGAGTAGAAAGGATGCAATAGAGTATCTGTAGCTTTTTTATTTTATGTATGGCCAGAGGGTATGTGCTGGATGAGAAGGGGTAGAAGCATAGTTACAGGAGTCGTTAGTAGTGTCAGGAAAGCATTTTGTTAGACTAGCTTTGCTTATTAGTAATTATAAATATATTTGAATCACGTGCTATTTCTATATTTCCCACAAAGAGTCCTGAAACTTCCCTCACATTTGATTTTGGAAAATGGAATGAATAGTCAGAGCTAATAACGAGGTTGCATATATAGCTGAGATGTCATATAAATATTCAATTATAGGGACCATCGCAATGATTCTTGTAACTACTTGCAAACAAGGAGATAAAGTGGAGAAAGTTATTTTGTGGCAAGTTGTATTTAGTGGTCAGACTTTCAAAGTCAGCAAATGTGCAATCCAAAGATAAGGGTCTGAATGAGAAGATAAGTCTGTGATTCCTTTGTTATTCTGCCTAAGTGCGTAGGCAGTTTTGATGAAACTTTTCCTGACTGCACAACTCTGTTTGATGTGTGACCTGAGACGGATTCATTTTACACCAGTCCAGCTTATCCTCATACAATCTACTGAGCAGTCTGTATATTTTTGCTTCCCAGGCCCAGTAGTAAAACGTCCAATTAGGTAGGTCACGTCGAAGATGAAAGGGCATCCGCCCCCTTTATAAGCTGTTGCTCAAATGCTCCATATTTCCCTGGTGTATATATCTGTTGAGGTTTTCAGCATTATGGCTAAAGGTTCAATAACTAGTGCAAACAACAGAAGGCCTCTGCAGGTTCCCTGGGACAGTGAGCTGTATGTTGAGTGCTGACCATTCCTGTTTGAATGCAGGTGTGGGGACATTATTCGAAAAGACAAACCCAGGAAATCAAACTCTCAAAATTGTATTATTTCCAGTAATTTCAAAACTAATCCCATTTATCGTCTAGTGATTTTTCGGTTGAAGGTGGAACAATAATTAAACTAAGCAGTTCTTGAATATCTGAGAATACTTTAGATGCCTCTTTCTAATGAGGTCTGTTCTGTAGAAATAATTGATTTAACTATTATCATTATATCTAAATATGATCAAATCCTAGATTTTTTTTCAAGTGAGTTATCGAAGTGAAAGTGAAATAGGTCTGGAGGTGCTGTATTAAGTCATCCAATGTACTGTGGATAGGGAATGTTCAAAATTACCTATAGTGGGATATATATGACACCTTTTAGGAAGCATAGTAGAACAACAGCCACATGTAAATTTACCTCCCCTGCTGTTAAACATGGAACAGATGATTCAACTGAGGGGTGGAGTAGTGTGTGGAGCTGGGTGAAATACAGATCATCATTCAGTGTAGCGTTCATCGCATTTCTGCTTATGGCCCTTGAAACAGTTTATCTTGGATTGCTGGGTGCATTTCTTAATTAACACTAGCACAAGTAGTGGAACATGGTAAACAGTAATGACCGGCAAAAATGTTGTCGCTCTTTATGTTATTTATTGTGTTTACTGCCCCTGTAGAGGATTCAACTCATGTATTTGACTTATAGTCTCTGTGGAGGCTTCGCTGACTTACTAACACTAACAGCAGCTACAGTGCCTTGCATAAGTATTCACCCCCTTTGGACTTTTCTACATTTTGTCATGGTATAACCACAGATTAAAATTTATTTCATCGTGAGTTTATGTAATGGACCAACACAAAATAGTGCATCATTTGGAAGTGGGGGGAAATATTACATGGATTTCACAATTATTTACAAATAAAAATCTGAAAAGTGTTGAGTGCATATGTATTCACCCCCTTTACTGTGAAACCCCTAACAAAGATCTGGTGCGACCAATTGCATTCACAAGTCACATTTGCAAGTCACATAATTAGTAAATAGGGTCCACCTGTCTGCAATTTAATCTCAGTATAAATACACCTGTTCTGTGACGGACTCAGAGTTTGTTGGAGATCATTACTGAACAAACAGCATCATGAAGACCAAGGAGCTCACCAAACAGGTCAGGGATAAAGTTGTGGAGAAATATGAAGCAGGGTTAGGTTATAAAAAAATATCCAGAGCTTTGAACATCTCTCTGAGCACCATAAAATCCATCATAAGAAAATGGAAAGAATATGGCACAACCGCAAACCTACCAAGAGGAGGCCGTCCACCCAAACTGAAGAGTCGGACAAGGAGAAAATTAATCAGAGAAGCAACCAGGAGGCCCATGGTTACTCTGGAGGAGTTGCAGAGATCCACAGCTGAGGTGGGAGAATCTGTCCACAGGACAACTATTAGTCGTCTACTCCACAAATCTGGCCTTTATGGAAGAGTGGCAAGAAGAAAGCCATTGTTGAAAGGGATCCATAAAAAATCCTGTTTGGAGTTTGCCAGAAGCCATGTGGGAGACACAGCAAACATGTGGAAGAAGGTGCTCTGGTCAGATGAGACCAAAATTGAACTTTGTGGCCTCAATGCAAAACGCTATGTGTGGCGAAAACCCAACACTGCCCATCACCCTGAGCACACCATCCCAACAGTGAAACATGGTGGTGGTAGCATCGTGCTGTGGGGATGCTTCTCTTCAGCAGGTACAGGGAAACTGGTCAGAATAGAGGGAAAGATGGATGGAGCCAAATACAGGGAAATCCTTGAAGAAAATCTGATGCAGTCTGCAAAAGACTTGAGACTGGGGCGGAGGTTCATCTTCCAGCAGGACAATGACCCTAAACATACAGCCAGAGCTACAAAGGAATGGTTTGGATTAAAGAATGTTAATGTCTTAAAATGGCCCAGTCAAAGCCCAGACCTCAATCCAATAGAGAATCTATGGCAAGACTTGAAGATTGCGGTTCACAGACGGTCTCCATCCAATCTGACTGAGCTTCATCTTTTTTGCCAAGAAGAATGGACAAACCTTTCCATCTCTAGATGTGCAAAGCTGGTAGAGACATACCCCAAAAGACTTGCAGCTGTAATTGCAGCGAAAGGGGGTTCTACCAAGTATTGACACAGGGGGGTGAATACTTATGCACCCAACAGATGTCAACTTTTTTGTTCTCATTATTGTTTGTGTCACAATAAAATTTATTTTGCACCTCCAAAGTACTATGCATGTTTTGTTGATCAAACGGGAAAACGTTTATTTAAGTCTATTTGAATTCCAGTTAGTAACAGTACATAATGGGAAAAAGTCCAAGGGGGGTGAATACTTATGCAAGGCACTGTATGTGTGTGAGGCTACGTTAAGCCAGTGGGCCCTGTACACTTTACACTCAGTACAGCATGAAATACAACAAGATAGATACAACACATATACGTTTTACAACACTTAAAAACCTCCAGACTACACTCTTACTTAACTTGACAGATTTGTGTCCTCCCATTACACCACAATTTTCAAAATGGCCCCATCACAGTGAACATTTGTTTTCCTTAATCACTCCTAAAGCACTATGACTGAACTGTATTTTTATCACAACTACCTAACAATTTGAAATAACGGTATCAGATCTAACTCAACAATGCTTCAACTTTGAAATATTTTTTCCCTGCTCTACATTGAATAAAGAAGTAGATTGGAGCCGAGGCAAGAAATTGCAGTTGTGAATGATCTATTGAATGGCTTTCGGGGGAGATTTTAAGTGTAATCTGTTCTATTTCTTAATGACAGCACATGCAGAGTCAGAACTGTGGAGGTTTCGATGTAGATCCATTCTGTGTGTTTGTGTTGCATAAGCCATGAATCCAGGAGAGAAAAACTGAAAAGTGGAAGTTACTGTAATGAGATGGCATCTGAGTTGGTAAATAAATAAAAACAGAAATGTGAAAAAAGTATGGCATTGTTGCTGAATGAGGGCGCTAGAGGCTGATGCACTTCACACAGAAAATGCAAGAAGCAATGGACTCAACACCATGTAGCTCTTAATATTATAACTATAACTATTGTTTAAAGATAGCCTGTCTTTATCTGCAGATGTATAGATCAGATGAGGAGATGATATCAATCACGTTACTGTGTATTAAGTACACAGCGGGAGATAGGCCGGGCTAACTCACTGTAACATGTAGACTGGAAGCAGGGGGACACCACTAAGCTTGTTCTGTCTACAGCTCAAAACCTTGTCCATTGCCAGTATTGCTCAGTGATTTATATGTGGTTACATGTTTTACTCACACACAAACAGAAATACCATATTTCATGACAGCTTTTTAGATATTCCACCAAAGAGGTAGAAGGGCCAATGTTAAATAATAACAATAACATACTTTTACAGTTAGACAATGTGCTGAGTGCAGATGTGCAGTCAATGTTCAATGTACTTCATACTGTATCTTAGCTCATTTGGAATACAAGACAGATGGACAAATGTAAGCGTTTCAATCTTTTTCCCCTAGTCATTCTGACACCCCGTCCTTATGTCTTCCCTTCTCTTTCAGCTGTTGTCTGTCAGCTTTCTGTCTTTTCCTTCTGCACATCAGCCCCCCATTCTGTCCAGATCATTTCCCCCCTCAGGTTCTCCTTCATCCCTGACAGTAGTGAATGTATGAGACACACCCCCTGTGCATCATATTTTGACAGGGTCTGTCTTATTATCCTCATGTTGGTGCAGAAGAGAGAGAACGGACACGTACGATGATGTGCGACTGCAGGTAATGGGAATGACATGAAGCCAATAGGAAGACTTGAATCACAGGGCTGATCCTTGATGGTTCCATGATACTGTAGGTTCAGGGCCTCCTTACGACCTTTGAGACAGACCTGTCTGTGTTGATCCCACAGTACATTCACCTTATCCGCACTGATCCACCGTCACCAGTAATGTGCTCAGACACAACATCTAGCTTTGAAACATGAGCCTTTATCCCTGACTATGTTCTTGTACTGAACTTAACTTAGTGCTCAAAGTTAAGTATATTTATTTCATTTATCCGGTAATTGCAGATAATTTCACTTCTCTTTAATTTTAAAACCCTATGAGGGACAAAACCTGACGTAGAAATCAATAAATACAGAAATAAATGATTCAAAACAAAAATAAATCAAAAATAAATACGAAATAACAATAGGCTTTTTATGTATATATTCATATATGTATTTATTTATCTGTATGCTAATAAGGTAGGCAGTCCTAACATCAGTTTGAAGCAGGATTGGTCAGCTGGGAAAGCCAGACAGATGCAAATGAATCCCATGAAATCTGACACAAGCTAGCTGGGGAATTCACTTGTTGTGACATTACATTGCATGTCATTTTCATGTCATGAATATTTTATCTAAAGCTACTTCCAATTTTTGCATGTGACACAGCAGGTGCGTTCGACTTCATGCGTGTTGACTTAACGTCATGCATGCTCTCCTAACGGGACCTTTAGAAGAGCAGTGACGTGCAGCAAAGGTGTTCTATTGGATTCATATCTGGTCACTGGGGAGGCCACATACGTTACATTACATATTACATCACATATCATTTAACTGATGCTTCTATCCAAAGCGATTAACAATAAGAGCATTCAACAAAGAGGGTAGTAACCAAAAACAGCAAGATTCATGTAAGTAAAATTTACTTGCGACGTAAGTGCAAATTTTGTTTTTTTTAGAAACACTGATGGTTATCAGACATCATCTTCTTAAGCAAGGTGTAGTAGGAAGAGATGGGTCTTTAGTCTGCAGTGGAAGATTCTGTGGACTTTCTCCTGTCATGATGTCAATGGGAAGCTCGTTCCACCATTTAGAAGCCAGGACAGCAGTCGTGATTTTGTTGAGGGGCTAGCTGCCCCTCGCAGTGAGGGAGCAGCAAGCCGATTGGCCAATGCAGAGCGAAGTGGACGGGCTAGGGTGTAAGGTTTAACCATGTACTGGGTGTAGACTGGACCCTATCTGTTCACAGCACGTTACGCTGGTGGTTCAGCGATATCATCATTATATTAATGAAACAACTTGAAACTTTTAGTTCATGGCATGGAGAATTATTCTGCTTAAAAGATGTCC
Organism: Pleuronectes platessa; assembly: GCF_947347685.1. Classification (NCBI taxonomy): domain Eukaryota; kingdom Metazoa; phylum Chordata; class Actinopteri; order Pleuronectiformes; family Pleuronectidae; genus Pleuronectes; species Pleuronectes platessa. The sequence goes on from NC_070633.1 coordinate 3,695,990, forward strand.
GTTAGAAGATTTTTTGCACTTTTTATTCTGTGGCATTTAAGTTTTTTTAATTTAATTAAGGCCTAAATTTAGCCAATAAAAACATCCCCCCCACCATCACACTGTATGGACTATTCACACAAGGCAGGTTGGCTCCATAGATTCATGCTGTTGACTCCAGATACTCACTATCAACTGCAGTTTTTCAATCTTTAACTGTCCAGTGTCGGTGAGTCTGTGTCACTGCAGCCCCACATTTCTGTTCTAAGCTGAGAGGAGTGGAACCTGACTTGGTCCCTGCTGTTGTACAATCATCCATCTCCAGATTGGATGTGTCAGAGTGATTATCTGAGTTACCGTAACTTCTCAGCTTGATTGTATGCTACCTTTTGATTGACTGGCAACGTGTTCAGGTGTTCCTACTAAAGTGTTCAGTGAGTGTATTCCAAGACTAAAAACCATCACATAGGCCCCAATGCTGTCAACATGTTGATGTTCCAGTCCATACTTTGCAGTTGTCATTGCCACATTGTAACAGGATTCCTCACTACTCATATTGATACATGGCCTTCATTCTGATCTCAGCTTCACCTGTTAAGGTCCTGCACTGTTGTTACTCTCTCATGACACATTTCTGTCCACAGAGATACAGTGTGTCATTAAGGTGATGGTTCCTACTTGAGGAGGTGTCCATGACCAGACACACAGTGAAAATAATACAAGCCACAATGTCCTGGCTGATCTAAAGATCTAAATGGGGTTATTATCATCACTTGAGTTTTTTCAAATCCGTTTGATTGACCTAAACACTGTATACAGTCAGTTATCAGCGCTGATCTCCTGGTTAGTGTGGCGCCCTATTGTTAATCAAGGTGTTAATCTCTGTTGCAAGCTCACATGACCTGACTGATCGATGTTGTCAGCTGTAAATCTCAAGCATGTGGACTATAGGCGTCCCACCAGAGGAATATGATATTCAGGCCCAGGAGCAGCTTTGTTCATCCGTAATGCCAGGGTTTTTGTTTTTCAGTTTTTTCACTTAAAATTGGGTTCACCAGTCTTAGATCATTAACATTCTTGTTAGTTACATTTGAGTCCAAACACAACAGTGTATGAATATAGCATTTCTCTATATGTGGTGTTTATAATGTACTAAATAAATTCAATAATATAATGAATTTTCTAGAGAGATGTCCCTTGGTTTTAGTTTTTCAAACATTATCATCTGGACAATATCAATGCATCCATAATCATGAATTAGTTCTGTAATAGTTAAACATCTCGGAAACACTCATCCCTGTTCTCTAAGAATGAAGTGAGTACATTAAATGAGTATGTGTATAGAGTACACAGCTGGAACTTTGGATATAGCCTAGCCTAGCATAACGGCTGGGCACGGGCAGGGCCGGTCCAAAGTTGTAAAGTACACCAAGTACCCCCCAAAGCTCACTTGTTAGCATGATGGAACACTTTATCTTTTCACCCACTACTGTTGTGCAGTGTCTTCAGGTATGGGGTTGCTTTTCATATACTGTTGGTGACTATAGGTTTTGTGCAGACCCAAGTGTTTTAATATTTTTGTTTTGTAGAAGTGATAGGCATCCCTTATGCGTAGTTAGGCTAAGACAGAAAGACAGGGTGAACATCAGTCAGGTGACTGACTAAAGGGAGATCAATGGGTGAAATAAGGTGATCAGTCAAATAAGCCGGCATTATGACGCAGGCACCTCACTCTGCCACAGAGTGAAGTGCCTACTTTAATTTTTTTCCCTTTTTCTCCTATTGCCACTTACTAATGTACTAAACACACGAAGCAGCAGTGCATCAATGGATGTAAAAACAATATAAAACACGAGACAAAAAAAGGGGAGGAGAAGAAGGTTGGGATGAGATGAGGAAATCGATGGTGGTTGAAGTTGGGTGCATGGTACACAGCAAAATCTGTAGTGTTGTTTTTTCATTGTTAATATTTTTGAGTTGGTGGGTGTTGATTTTGGAGTTGTTTTAACACCTGTAGTGATCAAAAAGCTCTGCGAGCGTTGTCAATCAAGCAAGTTTAATGTTAACACTAGGGATGAGCGAGTACAGCATTATCTGTATCTGTATCTGTATCTGTTAACCATATGAATTATCTGTATCCGTATCCGTACTCGGAGTGGGCGGGACCTAACCCGGAAGTGGGTTGGATTTAACCCGGAAGTGGGTTGGATTTAACCTGGAAGTAGGCCGGGTTGTCTTGAATAACCAGTATGTTATTTTAAGCATGCAATTGATATGGGATGATCAGAAATTGTTATATTTATTGCTGATTAGAAAATTATTACAGGACAGCATCAGCATTGAGCTTCAGATCAATGATTTTGATCACAATAGCAAATTAACTATTTAAAGAACAAGTTTTGCAACAATGAATACAACACATGCTGTTGCAATTATGAAGTGAAATGTAATAACAAGTGTTTTCATACTCAACATAACTTTCTTTTTTAACTTTTTTCTTTTTTTTTTATTTATTTCCACGCCAGGTGTGTGTGTGTGTGTGTGTAGCTTAATTTGTAATATTTTTTATACTACTACTACCTAGAAAGTAGGGATGCACCGATATGGAAATTCTTGGCCGATACGATACCGATATTTAAAATAACAATCTGGCCGATAGCCGATACCGATATTTGTTTATTTTCTTTTTGTTGTTATTCATTCACCCTTTTGTGCCAGAAAAATAATTAAATAATTATTTAAAAGCACTATTTAAAAAATGTTCAGCCCTTTTTTCACTCTTATAATGAGCACAAATTCAATCAGATTTATGAAACAATCTTTGATTTAACTAAACTTTATTTTATATAACATTTTGTAACAGAAGACATCGAGCTAAATAGCTCGATTAACTACCTACTCAATGACAAAACATGTACTTTCTGTACTCACAGTAACAGAGTAGACCAAAACAAATATATTTGTTAAATTAAATTACAGCCCAATGAAAACATTTTGTTTAAACATATTAAATTAAATAATGTAAAAGATACTAGAAAAGCAACATCAAATTAAATAATAAGTATGAAAAATTAAATAAATACAAAGTCAAATAGGGCTATCTTTCACATTTTCACCTGAACATGTGCCTCAGTCTTGAACAAAACCAAATAGACACAAAAGAAAAGCCTTCCCTTATTGTGGGCCTCTACTTCCTAGTAAGATGCATGTTTTTCTTTACAAAGATGAGCATCTCTGCCTTGTCAGGGGCCAGTCTATTTCTCTTCTCATCCAAAACGTGAGCTACACTGCTGAAGAGCCGCTCACTGTCCACGCTTGTGCATGGGGCACAGAGGTATTTGCGGGCGATTCGCGCCAGTGCTGGGAAACGCTGGTGATGGTCCTGCCAATATCTAACTGCAGCTGCATTTCTAGGAATGGTGGCCTCTGCGAAGAAACTTTCCAGCTGCTCTGACACCCTCGTCCTTTAAGAATAAAGAATCAAGAGGTTACTTAACTTACTTTACTCACTCACTATCACATACAGGTTGGCTACAAGGCAAGCAGTGAAATGCAAGTGTGGTCAACAATACTGTTTTAACAGCAACATAATAACAACAATAATAAAATAAACAAAGTAATATACCTTGGCCTTTGTGGTCCCTTTTCCTGCAGAATCTCCTCAAACATGTCGTACAGACTGGGCCGTTCCCGTTCTTCCTCATCTATTCGTGCCCTCTTCTGCAGTGGTTCGACACTCGTTGGGTGGTCATCTTCATCAGCAGTCTCTCTATGCGTCTCATCCCCAGCAGAGGTGTCCACCAGCGCGTCAAGTGCTGCTCGAGCTCGTAGTTTAACATCATCATTAAAGTAACGGTCCTTATAGCGGGGGTCCAGTAACGTTGCAATTAAGAAAGTGGGATTAGACTCGTACTCACTGAACCGTTTGTTCACAGACTCTAATAATGCAGTCTTTGTTGTTTTAACGGCATGGTCTGTATCAGCAGTCTTGCTTAAAAGGCGCCTCAGAGCTCTCACCGAGGGGATCACGTCAGCAACCGACGCCTCGGATGAGCTGATATCTCGTGTCAGTTGTTCGAATGGGGAGAGAAGATTGATTAAGTTTTCAATTATTCCCCAGTGTTGCGCAGTGAGGTTTGCAGGAAGGTCGTGGTCAGCGGCATATGTAGCTAGTGCATGCTTTTGTTCCAGAAGGCTTTCCATCATGAGAAATGTACTGTTCCACCGAGTGGGGACATCTTGCTGTAGTCTTTTTACTTTCGTCTGTACAGCCTGCAGGCGCGAGTAGGCAAGCGGTGAATGTTTAGAGTGTCCGACTATTTTTCGGCATATTGCCAACGCTTTCTCGACGCTGGGCTGGGTCAGAACGCCATCATGAATTACTAGTTGCAGAGAGTGCGCCGTGCAACCAAAGCTATTCAGCTTACTGTCCTTCATGGCTTTCGCCATATTTCTGGCATTATCCCTCACGACAACATGGACTTTGGACTTTGGAATTTTCCATGTTTCAAACATCTTCTCAAAAGTCTCTGAGATAAAATTTGCGGCGTGGGAGCCTGTGAACTCCTGGGAGTGTAACACTGCTTTCACCTTGTTAAACTCTGTGTCAATCCACTGTGCTGTGAGGCTAAGCATACTCACAGGGCTGCAGTCTGAACTCCAAATATCAGTGGTGAAACTGATGGCTGGGACGTCACCAGCCAGTAGATCATGGATTTGGTCAGCCACAATGTTAATATAATTTGGGGCGACAGACTTCGGCCAAATGACGGCGACTGGGAAGTGTGTAGCGGGGCTCCATATACTCCACCAGACCTCGAAAACCCACATCCCCCACAACAGAGAAAGGCTGGTCGTCTAATGCGATGAACTCCATAACTTTCTTATTGAGGTTTTTAGCTTTGGCACTATCCATGGGGAATTTATTCCTTTTCTCAAATGCTGTTGCTATTGATAGAGTTTTGGCTTTACTGGTGGATTGCATTTTCTTGACAGCCAGTGCATCTTGCCGCTTCTTATCAGCTTTCAGGAAATCATTGTATTGATCAATGTGTCTGCTTTTCAGATGAGCTTTTAGATTTGTGGTGTTGAAGTCTTTGTTCGTATTACCCCCTCTTGAAATGTCTGATGAACAAGTCTTGCAAATAGCTGAACGGAGATCTTTCACTGAGACCGTGAAAAAGTCCCACACAGCCGACGCTGCCGCCATCGTCTCCGCTGTTTGTATGTAAACAGGAAGCGCATGTGCACGTTCTTGCTGCCAGATGCGTGCGCCCTCCCTGCCGCTGTGGGGCGCTCTACCGGGTTGCTGCGGAGCGCTCTATCGGGTTGCTGCGGAGCGCCCTCCCTGCTGCTGCGGAGCGCTCTACCGGGTTGCTGCGGAGCGCTCCACCGGTTGTTGTGGACCCGTTTCGTTTGGCTTGCAGAAAACATACGAATGAACATCGGAGAATGATATCGGTGAAAGTCAAGTTTATTACCGATAAGCCGATATCAGTAAACGAGGCGAATATCGGCCGCTACCGATGTTCGGCCGATATATCGGTGCATCCCTACTAGAAAGTGTCAGACACTCAGTGCGTGAAGTAAAATAAAACTGATTAGAGCCAACAAAAAACTCCAACGACCGGCAGAGAGAGAGAAGCCAGACGCTAGAGAGTAGCCAGACACTCAATGCGTGAAGTAAAAAAAAACAAACAAATCTCCGACAGGCAGAGACGCAACGCGAGTCGCTTTCTACCAGCACCTCGTCTGAACGAACCCACGTTTAACAGAACTCTACTGGTTAATAAGTAAGTACAAACTGAAATAAAAACAAACTTCAAGCTGAAGAAACCCTAAACGTTAAAAGACCCGCGAACCTGAGTGACTGAGAGACAGAGAGCTGTTCTGTGAGTGAGTGAGCAGAGCGGTGTGTGAAGGGGAGGAGCGCTGTGACGCTGTGTGAGGATTTTCATTCAGTCCGAGCACAGATATTGACTCGTATTACTCGTGCTCGGCAAAAGTGCTTTATCCGTACCGGATACTCGTTTCAGCCGAGTATCCAGCTCATCTCTAGTTAACACCTGTGACTAAGTTAGATTCACTTCAGGTGGAGTTGTAGCCTGGATGCCAGACGAACTTAGCCCCGCCCACAACATTTTTGGTCGGGCAGTTCGGTCTGGAGTCGCTCCGTTGAGGAAAAATTATGCCCGACCGGGCCAATCAGATTGTCAGGGCGGGCTTTATACGATGATGGACAGATGATCAACGGTAACGTAATCAACCACGTCATCAAAGTGCCCTTGGGTTGAATTCATTTTCAACAAACATGCCTGCCGCTGGCGAGCTGAGATGTGTAGATGCTGCCATTGAGTCTGTTTTAGAAGACATCGACAGCGCATTCATTTTGAAAGAGGAACACAGAACGTGGAGGCGACGCCAAAGCACCACGCTAATCCCTATCGCCCCGGCGCTTGGCTGTTCACAACGGACACTGAAGCGACGCTGAACCGCCGGGCAGCGCTAATAATATCACCCGTTGATCCAGTAGATCGCTGCACGGCTTTGTGCCAGTCACACCGGAGGCTGAAGCACCACGCTGCGCCAAGGCTGCCTCGCAGTGCTTCAGCCTCCGGTGTGACCGGCACAAAGTTTTTACATGGGAGTGGATGGGAGCCAGCTGTTATTTAAGGCTTGGCGCTGCGCTGAAGCGTCCGGTGTGAACCCGGCGTTAGTAAATAACTCACAATGCGTTGCTTAGCATACGTCACATACTACGTTGCTCTGATTGGTTGTAGGTCTATCCAATTGAGCGAAGAAGAATTTTACTTCCTGGTCAGTTGAAACACGCCCCATAATCACAGCCCAATGGAGCGGTCTCAGACTCACATTCTGACTAGAATTGTGAGTCTGACAACGTCAGGCTAGTGGAGTTGATCACAACATCCGGTTTGGACGCGCGCGCCTTTTTCATTTACGTCGGTTGGTGACAGGAGAAGACGGCAAAGAACGTGTGTGGATTTTACGGCTTAAACAAGGTAAGAACCGAATATATTTACTTCTACATGATGGTAATCGCTGTATGAAGTCGTGATAACATACTATGGGGTGTGAAGGGACTGAATTGTCATTGACGCTGGTTGAGGCAAGTGTCGTTTGCTGGCGACAAGTGTTTGCTTAACTCAAAGTTATTGAGTGGCAACTTATTTATCCGGCCAAATATCAAGTGTAAAGCTAAAATAAATGAAATTAAATGTACTAAGGTGACCTGAAGTGGATTGTTATTATTAAATAATTTTTTTAGTCAAATGGTGGTGAGTGTTTTGTCAAATTTAAAACTGCGCAACATGTTGCTCCAGGTGAAGTACCAGAATACCAAGAAATACATCCGATTACTGTCAGGGTTCGACTTTTTGGATTTCATCGCTCAAGGTGAGTAGCCCTTTCAAATGTTGCCCTCACAACAAATAAACACAAGGATTTATGTATTTAGGATGGATATTTTGGTTTTCAAAAAAAAGCTTTTTGTATTGTACACACTGGTGTTAGTAATGACCAAAAGTAGAGCTATTCAACATTTATATTCACAAATGCAAATCACTTACTGCACCTCAAGATCAGCATCATGTATCTTTTTTTAAAATCTTTTTTCATGATTATCTTCCTACAGTCAAATAGAAGTTTGGGCTTCCTGATGTTAATGAACTTGATGCTTTTGATGAAACCAACACAGTAGTTGAGGAAGACATCATTTCTGAACTGATAGAGACCAGTCCAGATATATGCCTGACAGTGCTTGACAGAATTCCTGATGTGGGATCAGGTTTGATTTTTAACCAGTGTCTGGGCAACCACCAAATGCTACATTTTCAGGCATGTCAGTTATGTTTTATTTCTTTTAGACTTCTCTCCTTTAGATCATTCAACATCATCCTCCCCCACGGATACCAACACATCACTTTCTTCAAGTGACAATGACTCCTCTAGTCGAATAGAAAATGGGATTCCTATAGGCAGACGTACATTCAGCTCTGAAGTCAGACCCAGGCCTACCACAGAGGTTTCTGAGTCAGAGGCTGCAAAACAGGTACTCAAGGGCAGCATATGTAATTTACATTGTTGACCATCATAAAGTGTCATACTAAATGAGTTTCTCAGAGTATTTGTGAAATTTAGAATGATTGTTTTCGGCTAATAGCTTTGCACTTATTAATCTAAGGCAGATAAGAAACAACATTGTTTCATCACAAATCATATTGCACTTGCATAATCGGTTAAACAATTGGCTAGATTTTATTTGCTGAAATTGCTGATCCATTTTTATGTGTGAGAAACCCTCCTGAACCAGTGATTTTAACTTTTACTCTTAATCTTGTGGTATATTGTTAAAATGATTTTATCCTGAAAGACTGATTTTTACACTGAAAACTTTATTTTCTCTTACACGAATAGATGGTAAAAAATGCCTTGCTTTGCAAACCTGGGGGTGAGGATGTCATCGAAGAGTACAAGGCAGAAAACTCACTCACTCACCGCACCCGGAGAAAGCTTGTCAACTTATTGGCTAGTTATATGACTGAAAGCCATAGGTGAGTGTTAAGTGAATTGTTAGATTGTAAACATTATATTAAGAAAGATGAAGAAAATGAATTTTCAAAATACATTGCATTGAATTAACATAGTAAGTGGGGTATTTTTCAGTTGTATTTTTTTGCATTTTAAGAATATGGTCTTTACTTGTTTATATGAGCAGAATCATCAGATAACATCTATTGGGGTTTGATGCAGTATTAGCTGATGTGGAATGTTGTTTCTAAAGGAGGATGCCTTCCCGTAAACATAAGGAGAAGTATGCCCTGGGAATCATAACACTCTTTCCTTCACTAAAGGATCCCTTTTCTCCAAAAGGCTGTGTAAGTTTAAAAAATGATTACTTCCAGAAAACATACCAGTTTTACTCACAGTGGTTTTGGGATTTTAGTTAAAATGATTGCTGCTTCACAGATACTTATCAAAATAGTGTTGACATTCCTACATTCTTGTATTTGTAAAAAAATAATTGACACCACCTACGTATAACAAAATAGTTGAAACTTGAATATGCTATAAAGTTCAACTCTACCATAAAGATTGTCATTAGGATGCAAAATGACATCAAATTAGTGAAAATGCCCTGTCTTGCAGTCGAAATGAATTCGGTCAATAGGGTACTACACATGAATTAGAAAATGGCAAACCTACTTTAAAGTGATTGTCCTTATAATACTGTTACCACATTTTTTGTAAAATAAATTAAGACTTTTGTAATGATGTTTTGTTAATATCTTAACAGGAGCACTTCTATGATGCGGAGAAAGGCACTGGATATTTAGCATGGCACCTTAAGACTATGTCCAGGAATACGGTAAAAAGACCAGCCAAGACAGCTACAGTGGCTCAAGAACAAGTACTAAAGCGGCGAAGATTGGCAGCCACTTTGCCTGAGCAGCTTCATGGAGATGCCTGCAGAGAAGCCATATCATTTCTCACTCACTCTGGATGAAGCAAGTGTGTTTCAGAAGATGAAGATGACCTTTCAATATCGCCAAGACCTAGTGCATGACCCACAGAGAACCACAGATGTCTTTAAAACATTTCCACGGTTTTTAGATGTCAAAGGACTGGTGAGTTGTCCATCTAATTTATTTACACTTCATTGTTTTGTTGCTTACAATACAATACTCTGACCTTTTTGAATTTTGTGTATTTATATGCTTAAATGATCAACAGCTGAATCAAGACTTCCTTCTGCTCTTTGGAGCTGAAACAGCCTCCAAGATGCTTGAGAAGTGGGAAACAACTTTCAGGTCCAAGGTTATCAATGAAGCCAAACACCTGACTCAGTCAATTGAGCTGAGCCAACTTCTAAAAGCTGCTGAGAAACTGACAGAGAGCGATGACACCAGTAAGCTAATCAACATGATTGATTTTAATTCCTAACAGCAAGTGCTGGTTACTTTGTGCATTCTAACTTTATACTAATGGCTTGTTTCACCTCATTTTCCTCCTGATAGCCTGGGACAGTGACATGGCTTCTCTGCTGCTGCTCCTCCATGTCCTGCCACCGACAGCTGGACGGAAGAGGACCAAGATTAGCCCCAGTGATGCAGTGGACAAAATGTTGCACTTTCACAAGGTATGCATGTCTTTTTTTTTTTTTTAAATCCAATTACGCAGTATTTTGTATGTATAAACGCAATTTGAAATTACTTGGAAAGGCATAGTCAAACAAAAGGACTAAACTGAACGTCTTCACGTTGGCTACAATTCCTCAACAGCGAGGACTTCTTTGACACACACACACACACACACACACACACACACACACACACAGACAGAGAGAGAGTTTGCCATGGCTTGTTTAACAACTCAACTTTTCTGGTGTACAGACCAAAGTGAGCAGGCAAAAACTTGACGGTGTAAGATGTTGTATCTTTCTGTTTTCAGTCATCCTGCAGCTTGGATGAACACCTTCGGAGAAGAGATGGTAGACAACCATACATCCTTGCTGTTGGTTGAACCAGGAACAGGATTGACACTTTCTACATTGTTGTGGACAAACAGCTCATCCCCTGCCAATCCACTAGCTCGTTGGGTGCATTTGATGAACTGTTTAAATCCCACTACGTGTTCAACCTGTCGTACGATGAGTACCTGGGCCAGGTCTTCACCTTCGTTCAAATAACAGTCTACAATATCAATGTAGCAACAACAAATGAGTCTCCCAGAGTTCGTGAGTTTCGTGCTAGAGTCTTCAACTAAAGTACTTAAATGTGTAAGTGTTTCATTTGTCAAGCTGTGCATGTTCCCTGCCAGTCCTTGATCTCTCATCTAAGACTTGATCACAGTTTTTATCCTAACACCAGGTTTAAGTTAGTTTGTGCACAAGATCGTTGTAGGAGTCAGTTTTCAACATATTCAGGTTTCAAAAAACATTTAATACATATGTGGAGCATGAGATTTGAGGCGAAACACAGGATTTTTAAAAATACAAACATCACAAAATCTCTTGCAAAAAAACATCAATTGTCTATTGCATGTCATTTGGAGACATCGCATTCAAATGTATTGAGTATGGACCAATGAAATCTATTTATGTGGACAATGAGGACTATGGCGATGTGTTGGCTCGAGCTTTGCATGGTGAGTCTGTATCACAAGATACCCATGCAACTAACTGGGTTACAATCAGTGGGACAGAGTACAGGGCAGGACTAATAATTTGCAGTGAGATTGAACATGAAATGCCTGTGTTTTGCAGAATAGAAAAAATAAGTGTTGTTGACAGTGTTATCTCCTTCCTTGTAAACAAGCTTGTGGTTGACCAATTCAATGAACATTTTCATGCTTACAAAGTATTTGCAAGTAATGACAAAGATATTGTTAAAGCAGATAGGCTTGTGATTTATAAGCCCTTCGACTTACAAAGTGGTTATGGTGGAGATGAGAGCCAATATATTGTGCCATTATTTTCTCTGTAAATGTTAAAGTTGTGCCTGATCTTATTGTGCTAATTCCTATGGTGCTGGGAAGTTATTTATTTTTAATTAAAAAAATATAATATATAATATAAGATAATGTTTGATTTTATTACTTAATCACTGTTGCTGGTCAACACATTTGAACTTATGATGCAACTGTAAAGAGTGTGTTGTGTATGTTAACTTTCTGTAGCCTTGCCGGTGACTACAATAATTTTCAGGTTTGGCTAGTAAACGTAGAATGCACTTTTATTGTATTGTAAAGCAAAACCATGAATGTTAATTAACACATTAGTGAAATGAAATAACACGATTTTAGTGTTGAAAAAACACCTTAATGTGTCATAAAATAACACTATGTATGTTAAAAATTAACACTCACAGTGAAAGGGAATAACACAATTTAGAGTTAAAGGTGCACTTATGTGGTGTCATAAAATAACACCAAGGGTGTCAAATATTTATCACTATTAAAGAGTTAAAATATTAACACTTTTCAAAGTGTAATTTTAACTCAGAATCCATGAGGATTATATAAACTCAGAAAAAGTGTTAAATTTAACACTCTGTGAGTTGAATTAACATTCCCGATTTTGCTGTGTACGTGTTAGCAATATTAATGACAGGGCATATATCACCAGTAGAGCGGTGATGGACATGTGCAAAACTGTCCCAACCTGTGGATGGATGACTCTCCTAGAAAGCCTCCGATGAGGAGAGGGGAGAAAAAAAGATGAGAATGAAAGGGGTGTACAATTGCACACACTGTCCCTTTCAGCACAAGAATTACCTTTCAATAATCAAAAACAATGATCGGGTCTGGAATTGCCTGGTATATAATCACTATAATTGTCTCCCTGGAGTGATCCTACATACACTGTCACACACACATCTGCTAAAACACCAAGAGGTTTCAGCTGAGGGAGATATTGCTTCAAATATGCAGTGGAGTGCCAAGACATGCAGGGAGGATATGGGGGGGGGGGGGAGACCTGTGGACAATGGTGTTGATGGTAAAGGAGTAGGGGGAGGGTGTGCTTCGGTCAGTACTTCTGCACAAATCTAGTTTCAACACATTCCTTTACGATACGGACACACAAAGCTTTGAACATACATTTCATGCAGAGAATTAGAGAACTATTTTAATCAGTCACACTTGACCATTTACCATTTAATGGAAGAGATCAGTGCATGCCAAAGAATAACGCCACGCCAATAAAAGTCAAATTCACAGCCACATATGTGTTTTCACAAATTATGGTCATCTGTATTTACTTTGCATTCATAAATAAACTCACATGTCCACGTTGACGTGACTACATCACATTAATTCTGCCTATGCAAGCCAAGCTCCTTTTCTACCACATCCCGAAGGTTTTTCTTTCCTAGATTCACATCTGGTGACTGGACATGTTACTAAACTCTTATCACCATTAAAAAGTGACAAGGAGCATTCATATAAAGAAGTTTATATAGAGAAGTAGCCATTAGTATATGGTAAACTGTGTAGTGTGTCCATGAATAGATGACAAACGTGAACAACAATACTCAGATGGACTGTGACATTCTAACCATGACTGACTGGTATTAGGGCCTTAAGTGTGTAAAGGAAACTTACCACGCTAGTTCACCACCATCAGGCTGGCGAGTTGGGTGCATGGATTCAGGCGTGGATGTTTCTTAAGTCTTAAACTGTCCAGTGCTGGTGAGTCTCATATTTCTGTTCTTGGCTATGACGAGTGGAAACAGTTGTGGTCTCTTCTGTAGGAGACCATCCACTTCTAGGTTGGATTCGTTCTGACATGATTAACCGTTCACCACAGTTAAGTTGTAAAGAGTGCTTATCTGAGTTACCATAGCTTTTATGTCTGCTCCAACTAGCCTGGCCATTCTCTTCTGACCTCTCACATCACCTTCTACAGAACTGCTCACTGTGACTGTTGTGTTTTGAAATCAGTAGAGATCAGATTAGAAAGACTCTCCCCACCCTGTATGACACCAGAAATCATACCACACTTAAGGTCACTGAGTTCACATTCTGTGTGATGTTACCATGAACTGAGATGGATGATTATAGGTTTGGAATTGATACTGACCATTCAGTAAATGAAGAGCAGTAATGAAAACTGGGTAAATTTGAGCAACATCTGTCATCCTGGCTGTGTGTATACTCTAAGTACAACTAACTACAGTGCACCCCCCTACCCGAAAATCTTCCCCTAGGAATTGGAACACCACTCGCTTTTTCACCAGCAGCTCAACAACATTATTACACTGACAAACAATATCAGCCAACGTTATTTTATTTACAACCATTATCAACCAACATTATAACCATGACACATCTGACAACTGCAGGACAGACGGGAAAGATTGATCTATTGCACTATACACAGTCAGTCAGCGTGTTTACATCGGTTGTTTAAATGTAACTTTAGTCCCGTCCAAAGAAGTCTGCTCCGCACTGAAAATGTTATAACATGAACGGAAAAGTAGATATTCCACTGTATTTAAAGATGTCACACACTTGCACATGTATGAGCATTTTACCTGTTGCAGCCGCCATGTTGATTCGCCCCTTCTGTTCGGTAGTTTCTGACTTCCCCCATCATTTCTAGGGGGGTCCTGAATACACTACAGTTGAAGGGGTGTTTGAAGGGCTAAGGTAAGGGTCAATACTTTTCTAATGTCCTTTCTCCAAAGCAGATCATCACAAATAATATGCAGGAGATACTGTATGTTGTATCAGACATTCTGTAGTTGACCGAATGGTAAACAGACCCTCTCCACAGCATCTAGAACTGTGGCTCTCTTCAACAAAGGCCAGTGTCTTTCATGCTCATCTACATTCCTGCAACACACTCCTAATAAAGTCAAGCCAGCTTTCTTTACAATTCCTTTTTCCAATATCTGCCTCTGTCTCGCAAAGCTTTAATAACATTTGGAGATATATGCTGGCCCAGAAGAGGGAGGAGCGCTCAGGCAATAGATACTTTCAGAGTTTGAATTGAGATGTATTATTCACAGCCTTAGCTATAGGTTTAAAGATATTGCAGTTTATCTTAATATCAACTTGCCTCAACTTCATTACACCAGTGCTTTCAGATGTGATTCCTTCTGGCATCCTGTGAGAAAACATTTGTCCAAGAGCAGGAGCTTCTTCTTCACAAGACCCCCCCCCCCCCCCCCCCCCCCAGTTTAAAGAATGACACATTTCATCTTGGGGATTTAGACACACTCAAAAACAGTTTCCTTCATGAAAATGGTATTTTAGATGCGGCACTCATGCTTTTAATGGACACTTGATGGTCCAAGTTTAGTTCAAAAGTAATTTCAGCAGAACTTTCTGACGTGACACACATGGTTGTGGAACAGGCAGGCACCACGTGAAAGCCGTAGATGGTTGTAATATTTAAAGCTCCACTTTGAAATAAGTATGTGAGTGGGTGTAGTGAATTAAATATATTCCTAATGTTATTACTCTGTATCAAATCTCCACAAGATAACAGAAAGGGACACACAATAGAGCTGGTGCTCTTTTCCTTGGTTAATATGTAACCTTATTTTCATAATTTTATCTAATTGAATAAATTAATTAACAAAATGCCTAGAAGTTAAACGTTTACATGCTTTTTATTCAATAATTAAATTGTTCTGCTACAGACAGTTACTAAAACACTTTAAAATACAACATTTATTGGGATTAAAGTACCAGTGTGCAACATTTGACTAGATTTAAACAAACTGTAAATGATGTGGTCACCACATACATATTAGTTGAATTCACTTCTATAAGTAAAAATTGTTGATGAATGAGTACTTAAAGAATATGTTTTAAGGTTGTTGTCTCGCAGACCCAAGCATTGGAGTGGTTAGAGACTTAGTACAAACCTGTGAAGTGTATTTCTGTGTCATGGTCTATTGTACTCTTTCACAGTTTAACTATGTAACTCTGGCATGTCTCAGATACTGTTTATTGTCTGCCAGTGGATTATTCTGCTGTTGAAGCTAGGCTATTAGAAATGCATTGCAGGGGCTAACGTCATAAAGGCTCAACTGGCAAGGGTTTAATTATGCAGATTCTCCGCATTCAGATCTAATTGACAAATGGACTTCATTTATACACAGCCCCTGTCTTTTCTCTTGACCACTTTATCTTTCAAATTCATCAGGTTCAATGTCTTGCTCAAGGGCTCTTTGACGCACTGTGGAAGAATCAGGGAGTTCCATTGAACCTTTGGATTACTGAACAACCACCTACTTAGCATGTGACCCCATCTATGGAAATGACAACACTAAAAAGGGTTGATGACTGTGACGAGTAGTGTGATATGTAAGATAAAACAGAAAATAAACTCTTTCTCAGGTGACTGATAATGGGTTAGGGCATGATCAGACAGTGTCAGCAAGAACAGTCAGTTGACAATTATATCGGGAAGGATATAATAGTATAGTTTAGGTGCAAGAAGCCCTCCTTACAAAGATGAATCATTCATCCCTTTAGGGACCATGTGGATATATTTTGGTGGCATGGTTGGGTCCACTTCTCCCTTAATTAAGTCAGGAATCTTTTATATCAAGAAGAATTGATGAAAAAATATAGTTTCATGTCCATAATATATCAGTAGACACATATGTCACAGTAACCTCTCGAATGCAATGTGTGGAAGTACATCTCTTTGGTGAGGCATCTATTAAAAGAAGGTTGTGATGATGATGATGGTGGTGCTACTCCTAGCTCTTTTGCCAGGGTCGGGTTAATTACTCCTGAGCAAGGGCTAAAAACTCAGTTTGAAAAGAGTTGTTCAAAGCAGCAGGGAAGGCTAACATAAAGATTAAAATGGCAGTGCATGTCAAATTCTTAGGAGGTACAAACAGTTTATAGCACCTGAGCAGAGGGAGGTGGTTGTACGTAGGTATGAGCTCATCGTTGCTTTGTAACCCAAAGATTTAGAGTTATATGTCGTCGGTCACATCAACTTATTCCACATAACACAAAATGCACTTTTCATGTCCTAAAAACTCTCACCAAAAACGTAAACCTATGACAGCTCACCAGCATGTTCTGAAATGTTGCTCTTGTAAAATAGAACAAACTTTTTTTTTTCAATATCTTGTGCCATATCAGTTTCACGCTCTACAACGGTTCTCCGAGACAAAATGACACTCTAAAACAATTTAACTTTTCTTTTACTTCAACAAAAATATTAATAATGTAAACAAGTGTCCATTTCTCCCAGAAATCATGAAATTCCATAATAGCTGTAAACAGCCTGGCAGCCGGACATTTTACTCCTGCCTCAGACAGACGGCAAATCAATGGGTTTTTATGAGTGATGATCTTTGTCCTATTGGATGAAAGATTTCTATCCTGATGGGAGGGGTCTCCATCAGCACCATCAAAACACTAAATGAGGGAATATCTTTGGAAGAATGATACAGGACACATCGTGGCCCAATACCTCACTAACCTCACTACCTATGGGACCACTCTCCCAAGAACCTGACAGTGGCTGAAAATGGATGATGGAAAGCAGCACTGTCTCTAGATTTGAACCCCACTGAGTAGGTGTGGGATTATCTGGAGGTAATGTACATGCAAAGGAACCTACAAGTGCTAAACAATCTGTTACAGTGCTAGACAAACGTTCTGAACAAAATACGATTTCCACTGTTGAAAAACTGTCAAAAGCTGAATGAGTCACAATTTAAAATTGTTTTAATTGTGTTTTACTTTAGAAACACAGAGACACTGAATTATGTAAATCAAAATAACAGATGGAAAGAATTTAGGTTTACTTTTTGACAATCTGAGTAATCCCTGAACAAAACAAATCCTTTTTGTAAAGGGCTTCCTATAACTCCCTATAATAAATCTGATATGTCTACAATAAATTTGATACAATCCAATATAATCAAGACATTCAGGTGTTGATTCCAGTTTTTAACAAACCACAATAGCCCATCATTCTGAAGCTTTGTCAGGTAATGTACATTCAATATATAATGTTTATATGAAAATACATAGGGTTTCAACTGGTCTTGACTTTATCTCTTATACAAGCAATACAGAAAATATATGTTTACATAGTTTAATAGTTGCATATAATATTTTATTAATATTTACCTCTGCATATGTAAGGCGTGTTGGTTTATCCTAAATAAGAGATAAGCCGGACTGGTCCAATTCAAGTATTTATTAGGATGAAATGAAAGTTGAACAACATAGCTATGGACAATTATCACAGCCTAGGCTAAATCCGTTAGCAATAGGTAGTTAATAATGGCCCCGAACAAAAGGGGTTTGATATAATTATAACAGTAGATTTAATATGATTGGTTATAAAAGATTGAAGGGGAGTCACCGCAAATCAATTTGGTTTTCCCTAATTGGTCCAAAGCTGTAGTCCACCGCCTCTTGTCAAGGAATCCAGGAAGAGACAAGAAGCCGCTCTCCGTGACGCTACTACTACTCTGATAGTTGCTAAGCAAAATGTTCTCTTCATGAAAGGCCTTGACACTGCAAATTTTTGTAACTATACGACATAGCAACGCGAGCCTCACGCAGCCCGCAAGGCTTGAGATTTGTCTGCTTACTACATCCCGTCCGGAGTCTAGCTTCCGGTTTCATGCCCCATAATAACGGAAGAAATCAAGGCAGATTTAGAAGAACAAATATGGACCAAATAGAAGAGCACTTGGCAGAAGAGATCCGAAAGTATGACCACTTTTATAACTCGTCACTGACTGGCGGATTTGTCAGCCAGAAAAAGGCTATGAGGAGCCGGAGTGGCGATGTAAATGAACAGTCGACGATGAAGAAGAAGACGTTTCTTCTTTGTGTGTTTAGTCGAAGACAAAACACGTTACTCCGCCTAGTGTTCTGGTGGTGAATTGCGTTGCAACACGCGCAACATGTTAGCGAAGCATAAACCAAAACGAGTCCGTCGATGCAACTGCGTGGCCTTCCGCGGTTGCAGTGGCAGGACTATAATTTGGCCTTCAGAGACCCTTTGTCTCTGGCCAATCACACCTTTAGCCCATCTGCTCCATCTCCTTCAATGGCCCCTGCTGTGAAACCTTTTGCTTACCGACACCTCGGAGTCTAGAAGCAATACACATCTGAGTCCTATAAGAAACACTCTGTCCACTTAGAAGTCTTAACCACAGAAAACATATCATACTTTCCTATATACTTGTCTGTTCTTTCATTAAACCTAATCTAAATACATAATTTCCCATCACATTAAACAAGGTCTGACATACTGGTCATGTTTTTTTGTTCAATTAAAACTATTTTAACATATTGTATTTGATAGATATAATACATGTGATGTGACATGAGTTTAAACACGTGTTTATGCAGCAAATGTATATTTTCCATGGATTGCAACAGGTCGGCTTGAGGCTCATTCACCTTTGCCCCTTTTTCTCTGAAGAACATGTAAAAGAACAAATCACACAAATTCATGTGTGCTATTCTGATAATAAACGTCCAAGTGTGTGTGTTGTGGGGTGGGCTGGGTTCGGGAGGTTGGGAGATTTGGCAATAAAGTCTATAAAATTGTGGAGAGGGTCCTCAAATACAAAACAACCCACGCACACACACACACATTCACTCACATGGGGAGTGTGCTCAATAATAATGTGTTCTTCGCAGAAAAGGCCAATGAGTGTCAGGTTGAAAAACATGTTCATGTCATGATGAAGACATCATTGAATTCAGGTCCATACAGGGGTTAACTGAATTTTCCGCCTTTCACCAACAAAACTCTTTTTGATGTTGTACTAATGTTCCTCTTCTGCTCCAGGGCCCCATATCCTCAGATGTGCATAAGACCCATGACGCCTCATTGACAGTTACTTTGTGGTATTTTGAACAATTACAAATGTATTTTTTAATATTCCAAAGTACAATTGAAACTCATGAAAGAAACTTAATGTGACTTTTCTGGTTAAACATCTTTATTATTTCTGTTTACTGTCACATACAAGTTGATACATTTTTAAATTACATGTCATTTGACTGACACTTTTGTCCAAAGCGACTTACAATTAGTACACTCAACATTTATGAGGGGCTATTTAGGGGTTCAGTATCCTGCAAAATACACTTTGGCATATAGATGGGGAAGAGTGGGGTTTGAACCGGCAACCTTCTTGTTGGAGAACGACCACTCTACCCCCTAGGCCACACCGCCCTTTATATACATGTTACATGGTGAATGGTGCATATCCCTAATATAGCAAACTTGGCAGAGGGGTATAACACTGTGTCAGGCCTAATAGCTCACTTTTGGCCACGTGCCCTCTAATGGGCTCATCTAGCTCCACTCAGACTTTTTGAAAGGCATTTTCCTGTTAGATACTGTGAACATTTGCCACTATAGTGTATAGTCCAGCAAGCAAGTGGGTTCAGGGTCATAGAGGCAGTTCTAGTGGCCCTTCGGGTGATACTAGGGAACCTGCAGGAAATGGTTTACCTCTTCTTTGTCCATTCTGTAGACTGTTACACAGATCTTCATTCTTAGCAAGAATGTTTCTTAAGCCTCTCCAATGACTAAAAATATTGTGACAAAGCAAAGCTTCTAATTTACAGTGAGTTTAGGGCAAACTCTCAGAGCTAATGCCAGCTGTACTTTAATTGTATGATCTATTTCAGGATGCAGTTTTAATCCTGAAATAAATGGCCAAAAAAGGGACATTTGGAAATTGTCCAGAGGATTCCTAATTCACAAATAGTAAAATAAAAGTGGTTGCTGCTGGCAGACTGCCTGTCATTATCAGGTGAATGATTTAAAAAGGAATTAAAGACATCGGACATTTCCCTTCAACTGTGAATACATTAAAAGTGGAGCACGCCATTACTCATGTTTCTTTTATAACTCAACATACTGGTGGGCTGTTCTTATTGTCTCACATGTAACACCTCCTCCACCCCAACATCCGATAGCCCTCAACATTTCCCAAGTTCCTGGTTGAAACTACTGGGATACTAATTCCCAGATTTCACCCCCCTGCAATAATGATGATCAGAATTGAACTCGATTGTTTTTTTTCTCTCTCTCCTCTTTTACATATTTCAAATGTAAACCTGGAACACATCCCTTACACATTTATCCCTCATGACTACTTGAAGTCCCACACAATATGTATTAGATAAGGTCCAAGGTCAATCCTTAAAATAGACTGTGCCTCATCCTCTGATCAAAAACTTACACCAAGTTCAAGATTCTTGAAAAATGTTGTCCTCTCTTTACTGAACTCCTTTTTTTTTTTCAAGTTTTGGATGCACCGCTGCACCATAGTCCACTCTGGAGGTGGTGAGAAATGATCTGTTCTCTTGTTTAGACTCATGAATTCACTCCATTCCTGCTGCCTTTGACTCAGTCAGTCACTTCTGACACATAAACAACTGGAAGGGGAGAATAACAAACAAATGGAAATTTAAAGCAAACAGGTTTCAGGTTGGTGAAAGAGTGATAGCCAAACAAAAATTGGAATCCAAGGCACAGGAGACAGTCCTGGATATCTCAGATTAATAACCCTTGGAGAAACACCTGTGTGTCACTGTTTATCAGAGGCAGGAAATTTGACCTTTGGTTAATTTGCATGTTACAACATGAAAAAAAGGTGTATTTTACCTAATCATTTTACTGTCACAAGCAAAAACAACATTAAGCATGATGAGTAGGTAGTTGGCCGGTTAACTTCTCAGTTACAGCTTCCACTAACTCTCCATAAAACACATATGTTGGACTGTTTAGAATCTCAAACAGGGTGAGGTCACATTCGCTAAATAGTTTTACCTTCTGTAAATAAAGTCAGCATAGTCTTTTGCATAGTCAAACTCTAACCCTAAAATTAATTGATAAAAGGTTTTATATTAACTGCAGGAAAAAGTAAGATTAGCAAGTTACCGTTTTTACACTTATTTTTTAGTCTTTCATAAATTAGTAACTATAAATCACATTAGGTTTTGAATGTTAGTGTTGAATCTATTCAATACTGTAGTATTGGCTTTATTAGGAGGGGGAAGTTTGTCATTTGTGTCTTCTCTTTGTGCTTGTGGTTTAGGAGGTCTCCTGCTGCCGAAGCATGGCACCGTAAGCAGTTGAGCTTCCTGGGTTTTCACTGCTTGCAGAGAAAGTTTTTCCTACCATCTAGATGTGGCTGCCACATGTGCATGCTTGTCTCGGGACAAATTGTTTGCATATACCCACGACACAGACGCATTGTTGGTATGGAAGAAGGTCAAGGCAGAAGAAAGTGAGGCAGATTTATTAGAACATCAGGGAAAATCTGGCCATGTGTTTATCAAAATTCTGAGAAGTAGTCTGTCTCAAAGAAATTACATTTTATTCATCTGAAGAATGATTTCTTTTTACCAAGAACTCATTTCAATTTACAGTAAAGCACAGGAATAAACTGTAAGAGTTCAGGCGCAGGAAGACCAAATCTAAGAACCAAACAAATAGACATAATTAGACATCTCACATCCAACAACACAAAAAAGGGACTCATTCACGTCTTCTCTAGCAGGGTAAATTATTATGTATTCACGACCTACTTGTAACTATATAAAGTAAACAGTCAGCTGGTAGAACCTCGACCCATTGATCAGACTGAAACAGCTTTTAACTTCCTGCTATAGTCTGCTGTTCTCTACCTTACTGTCGCTTAATTTATCTCTTGCAATTTTCCCCCCGTCACTGCTTTTGCAGCAACTGGTTAAAACACAAAATTCCAAGAGAAAAGTGCCTGCTAACGCGGTAAATTGTGTTTGTCTTTCTTTAGTAAAGGACTGCCCTGAGGTTTTGTACCATTGAAATGAAAGATTAGTAGCAACGCTGAAAATTGCACATTTGTTCTTATTTTAAGATGTACTTCTTCAGAAGTAGAATATATGGGAGAAGATAGTGGATATTTAGAGAATTCCTTTCATTTGAAGTGTTTTGGCTCCCTGTCTTGCTATATAACTGCAACCTCTGTTCCCAGTCGGACTCCCCATTGCTGACTGTCAATTAAAGGCTAAAGACACCAAAATAATATTTTCTAATAAACCTGATTTATTAAAGCAGACTAACCACTGCAGCAGAAAACAAAACTTTTAAAGAGAAATTCACACATAAACTAGAAGGGCATTCTTAGAGCACATACCTCTGCCAAGAGACCTATTGCCCTATCTTGCCAATATTATTTACTGCCAGGTTTATAATGAAGATATATATTTTTTTAACTTCTCATAAAAATCTCAAACTTGGTATGTTGCTCTGTTGTTTAGTTGAGTGGTCTGACATTTGCTTGAACTATTTTGTATTTGAATTTGTACTGGACTGCATCTCCCGTCCAGTAAAAATGCAATACACTTCCAATATTATTATATTATTATTTCTTTTATCATTTGTCAGGGCCACAATGCACCGTACACTGTGTTGTTGCTCGATGTAACAACAACATTGAGCTTCAGAGTGAACGGAGCTACTCCTCACATGTGTAACACTTTGAACGTAGTCAATTCACAACTCACACAAAGGAGTTACCTTGGCTTAAAATCAAGGCAGAGGTTGTCAATAGGTAAGCAATCAACAGAAGCAAACAACGTCACGCAGGGCAGAGTCAACCAGGGGATATAGAGGAGTCGTGAAGAAGAAAACAGGTGACCTGACCAATCATCAGGACACTAAGCAACACACAATAGCAGAAGAAGAGGACCACTGGGGAAAGGAGACCATTGGTTAATACCAGCCACTCAATGTCAATGTCAATTTCATTTATATAGCACATTTAAAAACAACTTGGTTGACCAAAGTGCTTTACAGGTTTAATGGTACAACCAAAGGACAGTGAAAATGTAATACATTATAGTGCAAGTAATACAAATAAATACAATTATTAATGTAAAATAATAAATAAATAAATAAAAAATAAAATAATATATACGATAAGATAAATAAATTCAGCTCCGATGAAACGTACTCAACTCGAGGAGAAAGCCTGGGAGAACAGGTGTGTTAAAGACGGGGCAGATCTTATGTGAAGTGGTAGGTTGTTCCACAGGTTTGGGGCGTCTACTGCGAAGGCGCGATCACCTCTGGTTACTAGCCTTGTCTGAGGTTTGTCAAGGAGCAGTTGAGTGGCTGATCTCAGTTCCCTAACTGGAGTGTGCATAAGGAGAAGTTCGAATAAGTAAGACGGTGTTAAGAGATTTAAAAGTTAAAAGTAAGATTCTAAAAAACGATCCTGTGACAACAGACACTGTTCATGGATCGTTGGCTGCCTTGTGTTGGTGCTACTCTGAGTCAAAGTTGGATCAGAATGTGGAGTCTACATTCCTATTATGTTATTATTATGATTATTTCCCTATTCTAATAAAGACAAAGAAAACATGATTTTTCACCAAATTGTTCCAAACATCAACATTTACATCTTATGTGAAGATCAGATTAATCGGGACGGGTTTGCAGATTTAGGGTTGGTTAATATTTATTGTTTTGCTTTGTGTGAGTCCTTTACCAGTCCACGTTTTCAGGGTGCCAAACAAATTAACTTGACCCTCAGAATTGAGACTGAGGTGTCATGTGCTCTGCTGTTGTATATGGTGTCTGCCTATGCAGACAACTTTCAGCTGGGGGGGGTCAATTCTGCGGTGCATGACACTAAGGCAAGAAAACATTTAAATCTCAGAAGGGTTCATCAAAATGAAAGATGAATCAGAAATGCCCATTAAGTAACACCAGGCAGCATTCTGCTTCACCATAAGCACGATGGGAGAGTGAATTAATCAGCAATACAACGGTAAATCACATGACAGCTGTTAGTGCAGACACAAATGTAAACAGAAACATTTCATACAGCAAAGCCAGGACTGTAAAAGAATATATCTGATTCTGACTCATGGTACTTTTAATAAGGTCCAGCAGCACTCGACCTTAGCTAACCAAATGTAATTATCTCAAATGGAGAAACCTGCAAGAGTAATTTGACAGAGTGTAATGAAAAGAGGCCAGATTTAGGGAGTAATTAGCAGCTAGAGTTGCTACATTACTAATATGGAGCAATCATTTCAGAAGATATAGCATACTGTGGGGTGTGTGAGGCAGAAGCTGCTTTTGATAAGGTCAATACTGACAGCACCGCACATGTGAGGCTTTCCAAGGCTTCTAATTAGGAAAAGGCTAACTGATACAGCGAGATGGCCTGATCATTACATGAAGATCCATGGAAGGTGGATTTCCCTGGAGCCTGCAAACAAAACTCACCATGAAGGCTGTTTAAATTCAGCATGGTTTATTTTCACCAACCATCTTTGTATTGACATGGTCTCTATTTGGAGTACACTGCAGTACAGATTCTGCCATTACATCTCACCAGTCCTGAGTGGGGAAATGTATCTTGATGGAACTCTTGGTTTAGATCCTCTGTTGCTCTCTGCATTTCCAGAACAAAATAGAATGCACCCCTCCAGGGCTTCAGCCAGCTTTCATGGGACAGACCTGGCCATGCTGCCATTGTCTGTGAGACTTTCCAAGGGCCTGACTCTGATGTCGACAACCCAGTCCAAGGTGGTCCACCATCCCTGTTGTCCTTGTGACACAGCCTTGATCTTATTCTCAAAACCTCTCACCTAACCAGCTCCTTCCTCTATTTCCAATTGGCCTTCGATCAGACTCATGGTGCTTCAAACACCGGAGTCCTGCCCTTCTTGTTTACACTAGGCCAACAATCAAAACATAATTTTGTTTTTCATTTAACTTTTAATAGTAGAGATACTGTAAATATGATTGTGTTTTCTTGAGAAACGGCACTGCTTGCGGTGTGTGATGCCTTTTGCTTGTGTTGCTTCTGCGGCACTGTTACTGCCAACTGTATCTTTCTACACTGAGCCTGCCTTTTATTTTGGTCAATAATAACAATCGTCTACCGTTGATGAGCTGTCCAAAGAGGGAGGAGCTGTCAACAGAAAGCTATCACTCTCATCTATTATATGACTATGAAAATGTACTTTGACATACTCACATAATGCAGACAGTCTGTCCTGCACTAAAGCTCATACTAAAGCAGATACAGAGCTGCCATGTCATTCATTTGCAGCGGTATTTGTGTCTATACCTGATTAATTTAAAGCTGCTTTCAGACATGTAGCGAACTCTGAATAATTTCTGATGGGCTATATGTGGGATTCAATTGTCCGAGTCAGTTGCTTCTTTATTTGGTGGATTGTCAGGAAAAGCTCTGGAGAATGTGTGCATCGAATGACTCAGGCTCAACTGCCCATGTGAGAATAGAGCAGGAGATAATCCAGAGGATTCAGTGCGAGTGAGTGAGAGGCGACGGACACAAGCCTTAGAAAAAACAAAAAGGATACGAATATCTGTGGATGAAAAAAAGGAGTAATACACCTAGAAGATGCCGAGGAAGATGTAAAGTTAAAGAGGTAAGATGCGAGAGCTTTTACTGATACAGGCAGACGCAGGTGTTTATGTGATGTAAACAAAAACACGTGATCTCAGCAGTGGAGTTAATGTTACTTTTGTAACGTACATTTAACTATTACTTTTTTCCTTTTTCTGACGATAGTGGTATGACTGTGCCACCCTTTCTGCTTGTGTGAACACGCCTCTGTCCAGAGAATCTCCTGCAGTGCTCTTCATATCAGAAAGTCTGCACCTTATTCTGTGGACAATTCCCAGGGGGTCCATGCCTAAAAACGGCTTAAGTCACCAACAGCTGAATTCATTCACAGCTAATCAGGGATATATTGGCATTTTAGCTGCTAAATGCTCCACTATCACCACCAACTAGTCTCTGCGTGTGTGTCTGTTCCTTTTTGCTGCTGCTTAGGTAGTGAATAGTGGATTTATCGGGGCTGTTTCACAGAAAACAGCTGCCAGCTTCTGCTGGAAACAAAGCTGACGATAGCACTTAGACTGGGGCCATAAAACCTAAAAGTGAGCTGCAAGAAGATGGAATGCTCTGTAGAGCTGGGGGAAACTGAACTTTTACACATTTCACAGTACTCAGTGTCATAGTACCCGCCCATCGTACATATAAATTCTTCAGATTGAAATAGTGCAGCTTTAAATGAGAAATATATTCCAAGTAGTAGAGATGAATCTTCATCTTAACTTTACATTGAATGTTGGTTTATTAGATAAACTGTGGTACAAGCGTGATTGTTAAGAGAGTTCAGTTTTGATTCGCAATTACTTTGGAAAGACTTACAACAAGCTACACACACACAAACAGCCATGTGAAAAGTCTGCAACATGCGGAAACTTGATGTATTGAGAAAGGTATTACCATAACATGACAAACAAAACACATTTGTATCTATCTTAGTGAGGACACTCATTATTTGAATAATGCATTCCCTATTTCCTGACCATAAAAACGAAATACCTATCCCGTACCCTAAAAAAAAAACTAATTCTAACCTTGAAAACAACTCTTAACCGAGAAACAGCCCATTAAAAGTGGGTCAAATAGTCACATCCTCTCTCAAAACGACCTCACTCTGTAGCTTGTAGGCTCAAAATGGTCCTCACAAAGATACCTGTTTAAGTACACACACACATATTCACATTTGAATTAGTAATCATCACCATCACTCACACATACCCTATATATCAAACTTGCACAGTAACATTTGACGTCTTAAGAAATCATAATGATCCTTGAGAGATTTTGAGAGATTCTCAGAGAGAGACGTCTAACTCCGCTAATGGTGAAGTAAGGTTTTAGTTAATAGTGAGGTAAGGCTTTTGTTTTAGTCCCTGAAAGTCTCTTAAAAAAGGATGTTGTGTGTCTTTATAAATTTAAGCTTTTGGGCAATATATGCTTTTATTTTGAAAGATACAGTGAAAGAGGAGACTGCAGCGGATCATCCGTTCTGCTGAGAAGGTGATCGGCTGCAATCTGCCATCTCTTCAGGACCTGTTTGCCTCTAGGACCCTGAGGCATGGAGGTAAGATTGTGGCTGATCCTTCCCAACCGGGTCACAAACTCTTTGAGGTTCTTCCCTCGGGCAGGAGGCTGCGGGCCATCAGGACCAAAACCTCCCACCACAAGACCAGCTTCTTCCCGGCTGCAGTTGGCCTTATCAACAAGGCCCGGGACCCCCACCTGACTCTGACTTTTATTCCGCCCCCACACCCCAAGGATGTGTTAAATTAACACATTATATCATATCATATTGTATTATATTATACTGCATTACATTGCATATTGCAATCGGACACTGTTTACTGTTTTGCATTTTGCATATTACTTTGTACTTCACTTTTTATATCTTTTATCTTTTATATATTTTTTATTTATAAATATTATAAATATTGGAAAAAAGTGAGTAAATAAGAAGTAAACAGTAAATATATACTGGTTTTCTATTTTTTATTGCTTTTCTTATGTATGTTGTATTTATTGCGTTTTTATGTTATTGCGTTTTTATGTTTCTATGTTCATTGTATGCACCAATTACCAGAGCAAATTTCTTGTAGGTGTAAACCTACATGGCAATAAAATACTTCTGATTCTGATTCTGATTCTGAGAGATGAAAAAAAGAGTGAAAAACGATGTGATAAATTCTCTGGCCGCCCAGGAGTCAACCATACTTGGTTTTACAAAAATCTCGTTTCAAACCTTCTTTACAGTTGCTGGTTTTAACGCAGCTGAAACTTGGACAATCATCAACATAACCCCAGAGGACATGGCTGCTAGGTGACACGTAAATATCTGTTTTAAAGACCAAAAATACCCATACATTTTCAGACAAAAAGGCTTAAATCAGGGTTTTTTAACAATCTCTCAATTTCCCAAAGCTATATTTTACAGTATTTTTTTTAAATGTGTCCCTCTGTGAAATTCAACAACTCTCTCTCTCTCCTATTACACTTGAGCCCTTCAATGATGTGGGAGCATGCTTTTTACCCTGAGGCCAGCCGTCTCCAAGGCCTCCGCATGCAGTCAGCCCTTTAGTAATTCAGCTACAACATCTTCATATTTCAGCTCCTGCACTGGAATGAGCCCCTCCAGAAGTTTCAAGAATTTAAAATACTTCTCTATGTTTTTCAGATATTTCTCTATTTATTCAAATTATTCAAATTGCTTTGTCTTGCACGCACGCGCACATGCACACGCACGCACACACACACACACACACACACACATAAAGAGAATAGGTTTATTTATGCCTAAAAGGCTTATCTTTTCTTTTTTTTTTTCTGATAACACAGGAGGAAGATGAACTAGGAGACTGAAAGACAGAAAATGCTGTAGATCGGCCTTCAACCTGCAGAGAAAGTGAATTATGATGAGCAAAGCAATGAGTAATGAGTAAGATATTATCTCAAATTGGAAATAGAATTATGGAGTGACATTTCTCTGCAGTTAGATAAAAATATAGACAGGGAATGATTATTACAGTAACATGATTTAACAGATGAGTTAAACCAAAAGTGCTTGAACACCGTCAATGTTTTAAATGCTGATTATGATTTTCGTATAACAGGGTTTCAAATAAGCTCATCCAGCCCTGAAACCTTTGTGAGGGTTATGGCAGATGGTTAATGGTCTATTAATATGGTGCTTTTCTAGACTTGATCATCATTCAAGGCACTTTACAGCAAAGTTTTTGCAATTCAGCCTTCAGGGGCAATTTGGTTCAGTATCTTCCCCAGAGACACTTCGGCATGCAGGGGAATAGAACCCACAGAGCTTCTAGTAAGAGGGCATCCCGCTATCTCTCCTGAGCCACAGCCAGATATGGGCTATGCCTTTTGTTTTGGTGAATTCCTGGATTATTGCTGCGTGTGCCTTAAAGGGATAGTTCAATGTAAAATGTAAATTCACTCATTATCTACTCACCACTATTTGGATGGAGGGGTGGGAGAAGTGTTTAAGTCCACAAAACACTTCTGGAGTCTGAGGGGTAGAGTGTGTTAGAGCAGTGTTAGAGCAGATTCCAATTCAATTGAAGTCAATGGAGACCTCTACTTCAGATGTAATAAGACAACAGAAAAAACATAGCATGCCTGCATACTGCTTGTGTGGTGTCCTCCAAGTGTTTGCAAGCCCAAACATTCATATAAGACTCAAAACAAGTTCAATTACTCTGTGATTTTAGCCCAGAAGTCCACAGGGAGTGTCTACGCTAGTAGATGTAGCCACATGGGGATGTGCCCGAGGGTACACCCTTGTTTGTATTCCTTTGATTTTCCCCAACCCTCCATCGTGGGGGAGTTCAAAACCGGAGGTCAGTAGGCGCTCATAAACTGCCAAAATAATCTCAATGCTTCCAATTAAATCGGAGCCTCCCCGATCAACATGTTTGATATTTCTGATAATAAGGTCTGACAGAAATTCACAATACCCAATGAGAGTGAGCTGACCGCGAAGATCACCAACCATATGCTGTGTATGTGTACAGCTGCGACTAAAAATTAAATAAAAAAAGAAACACCTTCTCAGCGTTTAATCACGCGAGTTTTCCACACTCCAGTTCAGAGGGTTCGGATAATGCACCTAAAAGTTGTTTATCAACCGCCATGAGAAAAAATTAAAACTGAAAAGATAAAAAGAAAAATAATATTATAAACAGAAGAGTGCAGCAGAGAGATTCTTAACATGGTGGACCCCAGTTTATTTTACCCATACACTCAAACTTGCGTTTTTCTATTTCTATACCAAAATCGATACTGAAGCCTCTCTCGGATCCAAGTACATGTTTTTCTCCTCCCTCACAGCATATGCCAGTGGTTAGCATCACAGATGCAAAGTTTATTGCTCCGTATGCTTTGACCTTGCTTGTGTACTGACTAGTTCAAACCTGTTGTGTGCTCCGACTGTAAAAGGATCTGTGCTCTGTTTGAGCAGAGTGCCTACAGACAGACCCTGGACTGAAATGCAACTGTAATTTAAATAGAAAATGGAAAAAACTGCAAAAGGCTGTGACTGGAAACAAAAGACTGCACGTGCTTCAGTTTCAGAAATATTCAGTTTCCAAACACAGTGTGTTCTCAGAGTCAGTGTAGACAGTGTATCAAACTAAAGATCATTAAAGAGGCAACATCATGTGATTAAGTGAAACATTCCATCTCTAGTCAGTAGTGGGGAGAATTTCTCCATCGCTCTGATGATAAGTGTGAGTTGCAGGAGTGCTACAAACAGGCTAGTTGCAAATGAAGCCGGAGCACATGTGCCCTTTTTGGTGTTAATGAACATGCTGCAAGTCAAAAGGCAGAGCAAGGTGCAAAAGGTGGATTGCCCAGGACACTGATTCCTTCAACGGGTTGCTCCTTAAGCACAGGAGACTGTCATATTCTTGTGTTTTAAACATCCAGATTACAGGCTATACTGTCTATTCTTGCCACGTGTCCCATACCATGCCTTAAAAGCTGGACTTTAACAATTTAAAAGTACTCATACAGCGGTTATCAATTTATAAGCAAATAGAGTTACAAATTCCCCCATAGTTTTAGTCCTGAAATCAATTTTAACGATGCAGGCCCCTACCTAATGGAGTTGTTATATACTGTGTATAATTTATTCTATCGCATTGTCAAGACTATCAAAGAGAGTATTGTGATGCCTTCACTAGAAAATTACAGGCATCAGTTCAAAACCTATTAAAATACCAGCATCCAGTGGCAGAGTGGGCATTGTACACTTTAAGCACAGGGGGGAAACAGCTAGGGCTTGTAGAACCCAGTGGTGTAAAACCAGATTTCTCTCCTGTGATAAGGCCGCCACAATCTCTCTCTCAGCGCAGCCTTGTGTTTGCTTAGTTTTTTTAAATAATCAATCAAGAAAAAAGGTTTTGGGTGATAAGTGTTTCTTCATTGATGTTTGAAAAATCTTGTTAAGGAAGTATTTTAATGGATCTGGCTCTTTAAAAAGTACAATCAAAAAAGCTAGTGACTTCAGCACCTTTTTTTACAGTTAATTAAGAAAGTAATTATAAAAAGCAAATAATAAAAAAAGAAATACACCACTGACTGTATATAAATAATTAAATCTGTCATGACAATCATGGACAATCCCTCTCACCCCCTCCACAAAACACTGGACAAGCTAAGGAGCAGCTTCAGCCACAGACTCATTCAACCCCGCTGCTCTAAGGAACGATACAGGAAATCGTTCCTCCCAACTGCAATAAGACTGTACAACTCATCTACCTCTGTCAGAGCCACCATCACAGAACTGCACTAAATGTACCTGTCTCCTCGCACTGTGTACCCTGTAAAACACTCCGCTATGTGTTAATATAAACCATATTGATACTATATATCATTGTATACAATAATATTGTCTTTTGCACACTGTCTACATATTCTTACACTCATAGTATATTATATTATATTAGTCGAATACTTATATTTATACCTCTACTATATATCATATCATATTATATCATACTCTTTGTATATTATTTGTATATAATATTTATACATGTGTACATGTTATTATTATTATATTTACTATTATTATATATACTGTTGCTGCCATTATTACTATATACTGCTATTATACTGGTAGAATTACTATCATATATAAATATATATATTATGTTATATTATATACTATATATACTGTACTATTTGTATATACTGTCTAACAATAACATTACCATCATATCATCAGTACTATTACCATCATCTTGCCACTGCACCTTATCTACCTATTTATCTAGTGTTCCTGTTTTTTTATTCTTTCTACCTCAATATTTTTTATTTTATTCTATTGTATTGTATTTTATTGTGGGGATGAATAAATGTAATCTATCTATCTATCTATCTAAAGTTTCTATCTTAAGGGTCTTTCTGAAATTGATTTAAGGACAGTGCCACCACTGATCTAACTACAGCCAGTTTGCTTTCCATTAAACGATATATATATATATATATATATATATATACATATATATATGTTGAAACATCGCTCATCCTGTTTTGAATACTCTTGAGCCATAAGATGTCATAAGTGGCTGATTACATATTACCCCAAAACAATTGCATAGATCAATCCCTGGGATGACACAGTGTTGAAAGGGTAAGGGCTATGGTATTTTCCCTCCCATTGTCCAAAAATGTGTAGCTTAGGTTGAGTGGCAACTTTAAGTTGCTTATAGGTGTGTATGTAGTGTGAATGGTGTGTCGCCCTATAGAACAGCGGCATGCCCTCCCATCACCAATTATTAGATGGGATCGGCCACAACCCTCCCATGACCCTAAAAGATAAGCAGTATATAATGGATGGATGCATGGACATCGATAACTTAAAATGTCAGTGAAGATAAACACTAAAATGATTGACCTCATTCCATTAGTCTTAGCCACGTCTTCACCGATCAACAAGTCAGAAGTGTCAGTGATGCAGACTATCAGTTTTAGTTGATTAAGACAGGGACAGAAAGTTCCTTCTCCACTGACCACGATTGGTCAGTTTGAGCAAGACCGAGACCTGGAGATGTTGGTGGATGTGGGCCAGCTGCTTATAATCCCATCCCATATTGTCCCTATCACCCTAAGACGTGACCTGATAGGTTGCTAAAATATCTTAGGATCCATGGACAAGTCCTGTGCCAGACCGTAATAGAAACATCACTCACTGCAGAACGCTGCAGCCAATGGCTGCGGATCCCCACTTGTCCTTTTTTAAATAAAAAAAGAAATGTATCCATGGTGTGTTGGACTGTTACATCTAATATTTGCAAGTGTTATTTCCTGTCTTATTTTGAAACCTGTTCTCATTTAAATTTATATCTCTTGTGTGTTTACCACCTCTCAGGAATATACTGGGTAGTCTACCTTGTGCACTCACACCTCTCTTTACTATCTTATGTGTCTTTGTCATTATTTTCTATTTTTTCCTGGTGTTTCTTCTGATGGTATTTGGACTTGGTTCTGCTCCTCGGTTTATGGATTTTTGTCAGTTTTTTTAATTCTGTGACTTTTTCAGACAGCCTACCTGGGAAAGGCCCTTTTGATAATCACTTATTCTTTGCCATTCGGAATTCAAGCTTGTTCCCTGGGAATTTATTTCCTATGGAGTCTATGTAACATGGACCCTGTATTCGGAAACACTGAAGCAGCATGAGTGGAGCACAGATGGTCATCAACTTATCTGTGGTGGAAGTAGAAATACACTGAAATCTAAGGCAATACTTGGTGGAGGTATTTGCAGTGGTGACCCACTTGGCAGATTTCTAATTTATGATTACGTAGAACCTTGTCACTGTGTACCTCCCATCATGACACTTCCTCATGATGTCAGCTGGACTCCTGTTATCGCCACTAATGAGACTGCCTATATGTGACACACATAAGTATGCAGCAATGTGTACACATAGTGCAGCCTCATGCATGCATTAACACGAAAACTTATGCATGTGCACAGACACAGAGAGAAGGGGGGGGGGGGCGACATTTAACAAGCTTCCCCTCAGTCCTCTTTATTCTTGCTCCCAGGAGACCTGCAGAGGGATAAAGAGCTAATGGCTAATACTCTAGAGGAGATAGTGATAGACTTATTTAACAAGGAAGCTGCTTAATAACACATATATTCACAGCATCATCTTGGGGGATTACAGCGTGTGTGTGTGTGTTTGCATCTGCCAGGGAAATTACCTGCCTAATACAAATATGAGTTAAACCTTCAAATTTTGCAGTAAAAAAAATTTAATTTTCAAATTCCTGAAATCGTAGGTTATGCACTTTTGTCTGGATAGAAAAGCTCCATAAGTTTTTTTATATTCAAACATAAACTACAAAAGTTGTTATCTCTGCTAGCTGCTCACAAGGAGTTTGTATCATGACACAAGGAATTTTAAAGTATGTAAGAGTATATTAGATCAAGTGCAACAGTGGGACATTGGCAGTCAGTCAGTTTTCTATATTTTCAAACAGGTAAAGATATACTGAAAATGTACACTTACAGACAAATGCAATTATTAATTATAATTTATCCCTGTGGGGGGAATTCAGGTTTTACTGCAGTGGAATATATATATGTTGTGCAAGAAATACGCCACTAAAAGGATCAAATATAGGAGGCACACGTGCTTGTGTGTGTGTGTTTGTGTGCAGTCCATGTAAGACTCTCTGTGATACACATGCTTTGCTGAAAGTGATGAAAAAAACATTTTTATGTTAAGCTGGGATCATTAATCCAAAAAGCTAAACCAACTAGGCTAATTGAAATTGATAGTAAATGTTTTTCATCCATTACTAAAGAAAACAGGCCAGTCTGATATTAGAGGAAAATGCTGTTACATGTCAGTAAATTAGTTTAGAATAATGACTGAAAAAGTGGCATTTAACAAAGTGAAATATAAATAATTTGATCAAATAACTAGCCTAGAAAAGAAAAGAACCACCAAGAATATAATAATATTTTATATTAACTCAATTCAAGGAAAAACTGAATAAAAACAGGAAAATGATTTAGTTTATTATTGAGTAATTATTTTTGTCTTATGTCTGATGATGAACAAAGTACTAGGAACAGAAGCGTATTAAGTTAATCAGACTGTTATACAGAGGGAAGAGAAGGGGAGAGAATAGGTCTGATGAAGTCAGTCTGAATTGTTCATTTATAATCATGGGAAATATTGAACAGGTCCCCGTTTCGAAATGGCTGATGTGCTGAATTATTACAGCAATTACTTCAATGGTGACGATGGGGGTTCAAGACGGCCTGAGACCAAAATGACGACCTCCGGGTGCTCGACATCCTCATTTCTATTGAAAGAGAAAATTTAACTAATCAGACTGGACACCACAATTTCACTGAACTGAGGCTTTGAACAGGGAATTCCTCTCAAAGCCTGGATCAGACAGGATCAAATAGACACATTCAGTCAGGAAAACAAATGATCCAAGATCTCCACAAACACTCTCACCACTCAGCTCACTCACACAAACTGAACAATGAAAGAGATTCTGAACATGAAAATGCATCTGGCATTTCTGTACAAACCACAGATGACCCTGAGAAATCTATAAAGGAATTCATCACGCAAGGCTCAGATTACCCCCAGATACAGTCAACAACATCCCATTCCAGCGTGCAGACTGTCTGGGACCAAAGAACACCAATATCTGACCCGGGATGAACATAGCGAAATTTGATCACTACCAACACAGACTCAGGGAATCTTTAAAGCGAGCAAGTAACTACCACAAATCCAAAAAGAGCTCATGAAGGAAGGTAAAAAAGCATTTACACATGGTGTATTATACAGAGATGTGCAGTAATATTGAGATAAGGCCAAAACCTGGCTCTGTTAGACCCACTTTGTCTTCCTCCTCTGCTACAGAGACACAATCACAGACTGAACTTTTCCCTCTAACCCATCTTTGAATTTTGATCTGTTTTATTAATAGTTTTGGCTTGTCTTTTTATGTCGATATTTACTTATTTACTTAGAATTTTTCTGCCCGTCATGCAAATGACAACACCCTATGCTATCAAACGCTCTCTTGGAAACACATTAAAATGCATCCTTATTCATCAGCTTTCCAGGAGACTAAACAAACATACAAATATTAAATCACAACACATCTATTAGAATCAGGCAATAAAATTCAATTCATTACAATTCAGTCGCATGTTTTCACTTCATTACAAAGGAAAACAAAGTGTAAATTTTTTAAATAACAGAAAATACCTCAATCACAAATAATTAATCATCAAGAGGAATAAATAGATGTTTGAAGCCAAACCACAAGTGACCAATCAATCAAATTATATTTGTTAGCCCATATTCAAAAATCACAATTTGTCTCATAGGGCTTTAACAAGCCGTGAATCCTCTGTCCTTAACCCTCAACAAATTTTTTTTCACCAGGGTAAAAAGAATGTAGAAACCTCAGAGAGAGCCTCATGAGAGGGATCCCTCTTCAAGGACAGACAGAAGAGCAATAGATGCCACGTGTAATGGAGAAGATCAGAAAGATCAGAGGGTTTTTTCAGCATTGATTAGAATAAACACTTTGTTGCATAATGGAAGGGCAATGAATTGATGGATTATTGTCAGTAATGGTAAAGTATCTGAGGAGAAATATTATATATCAAGCAGACTTGTTGTAATCATAGTCTATGGTCAGCATCCAGCACGATCATGATCCACCATCGAGACTTTTCTACTTTCAAAAGAGGCTGAGCTGAGACAAATAAATAACTTGAAAATATGAATGCAACAAATCCAATTTCAGACTCCTTATGATTTATGAAGCTATGAATTCAAATAACTTGAATTTATAAACAAGAAAAATATATTCATGGTAAACAGACAAAAAAATTTACTTAAATCAAAACAACAAATCTGGTAAATACAGATCAAACTAAATAAGGGAGAAACAGCAATTGCAATTACTAAGCATCACATTCACCCGAAGAGATGAATAAAATCTTCCAAAGGTTATAAGTAAGCCCATGCTCATTAAAACAGGGCCCAACTCAAGAAGACATAACTTCATATTTTTCAATAACATTGATAAACTAGCTTAATGAGGAACTAGACAACATACCAGATTCACCATTAACACAGAATGAACTCTGCTCTACTCTCAATCGTGTGCATAATATCAAAGCACCAGGACCCAATGACACCCCTACTGAAACCTATTAACATTCTAGTTAAGTGTAGCAACTCTAAAGTGTGGGGTCTGAGACTCCCAATAAACATGAACACAGCGACCATTTCACTCCTACCGAAGTAGTACAACCTTGCCACAAAGTCACCGTCTCTTTTCTCTTATCAGTATAGGTATAAAGTCATGGCCTTGGCTCACACCAAAACGATTTCACTTTTGGCACTCATCTATTATCTGGGTCAAGATTCTGTACACTTCACCTCAAGACAATAACCAATAGTTTAACATTGTGCACAGCAGTTGGGGATTGGTACCCTTTCATCAAAAACCTGGCAGCATCTTCATCAGGACATTCACAGAGAAGGAATCCAAATGCCTACACACAAAATACAATTGGTTTCTGTGTCCAAGTTATATAGCTGTTCCTACAAACCATTTTTCATTACTTAAAGAAAACACTAGACCTATTGAATCATTCCCCATTATGTCAGACTACTGGATTAAACCTTTCCATTCTTTCATTATAGCTTTAGCTGCTGTGCCACGGCCTATACATCACCTGTCTGTCCAAACACTCGCACTGCATATAAACATTTGTGTGTCACCCAGACAGTCAGTTATAGTTCAGGCAAAGTAACTCATTTTGGAGCCAAAAATCGAATAAATTGTAAAATAATTTTTTTCAGCATAGACCATTTCTATGAGGTGTCCAGAACAACATACTAAAAGTCCTAAGAAATCCTAGTTGAGGAAATATGTTTAATTCTCATCCATCCGAGATGTGGGCCAATAAGGCCAGGCAACAATACACCCCAAAGGGTTTTTTTTTTTTCTTTACTCCTATCAAAAAATAGAAACTTTACACAATGAAAGTAGTCTTTCATAAAAAAAGTAACTTTTTTATATTACAAGTTTCTTTTGAAATTCATTTTTTATATATGCACATGAGCTCCACATTTAATATGTCCTAATTTGCATAGGTAGAAACACCATTCATATGTATGACAAATACATCGGCCCAATCTTTATCCAATCATTCTACTGGCAATCGGGGATGGCAAAGCTGCTTTTAGACTGGTCTCTAACCTGAAAACTGCCTGGCTTGGTAGTAACTGCCAGGGGTATGACAATCGCCGGTATAGTCTTCAGGGTCACGGAGGCAGTCTTTTGGGTCCAAACATTCACTTCCCCCTTTCCACTCCATCATTTGGTAAAAGACTATGGAACTTTGCAGCTGTTGACGTTGGAGGGAGGGTTTAAGGATCCATTGGAGATGAGTTCTGAGTCACTTTATCACAGAATCGCCTGTATCTCAGCATGTCCAGTGATTCATCTTTTTCGCCCCCATACAGTGATACTAGAGCTTTTTCACCTGCTGCAATGATGATGCCTTTCCCACATTTTCCTGTGACTGGCTGAACACCTTAGCTTGTTCAAGAAAGCTAGTGTCATTCTTTATTCTTTCGTGGTGGGGAGGCTTGTGTGCCTCCGTGAGCCTGAAGACCGTTGCGCGTGTTACAAAGCAATTCCCCGCCAGAACACTAGGCGGAGTAACTTGTTTTGTCGAAGACGATCTTACAGACGCCTTCTTTCTTCTTCGTCGATTGTTTATTTACATAGCCACTGCGGCTCCTCGTAGCCTTTTTCTGGCAGACAAATCCGCCAGTCAGTGACGGGTTATACAAGTTATCATACTTTCGGATCTCTTCTGCCAAACACTCTTCTATTTGGTCCATATTCGTTCTTCTAAATCTTCCGTTGTTTCTGCCGGTATTATGGGGCAGGAAACCGGAAATGCGACTCCGGAAAGGATGTAGTTAGCAGACCAATCACATCCCTTGCGGGCTGCATGAGGCTCGCGGAGCTGTGTCGTATAGTTAGAAAAATGGGGCGACGCATGTAAGCACGTAAGAAGATATACATAAGCACGTAAGGGGCCCGGAAGGGCTCTTGCGCTTGTGGGCCCGTGAAAACGCAGAAGCATGCGCCGGCCTTTACTCTTTGATTTAACTAGAAACCCGAAGAGAGACATCACATATTTACCCATTATGACAAATTAGCCAGTTTAGAATAGTCGTACCCGACTCAATGAGAAAACATAAAGATTGACATAAAGCAGGCTTTCAGTAAAGCCATTCAGATGTCAGGTCTATAAAATTTTGGCATTATCAGCGACTCTGGCTGGTGGAAATTGCATTAACACTTACACCAGCAGCATCCAAACATGTTGGAACAACCCCGAATTTCTAATTTACAAAAGGTATTTTAATGTCCACAAATGCATTGAAATGTCATCAGACGCTTTAACATATCTTCCATAACTCCTTTCTCAAATATAGAAAGTTATCACAGTTTCCAAAGACCCATAAATTTAATAAAATAGGCAAGACCTGTTATTCCCAGTGCTGACTTCTGGGACCAAATCTATAAACGTATCTTCCTCATGACTAAATATGTTAATCCTCGACTAATTTCAGTACAAGATCATTTAAACAGTTCACTTCACTGAGCAAAACATATTTAAAATTGGATTTGCATCAGAAATGTGTTCACATTACTTTCAGAATAACTAAGATAACAGTGGATATGTTCATGCTTGATTGCACTGCACATCTATTTAACAATTTAAGAAGGAAATGATCAGTTCCCGGGCTCCTCCATGCAACTGTCTACCTGGAAGGCCGAGCAGGCATGAAGGCCGGACCAGGCAAACGTGGATCTGAGGACAGGACCCGCCGTCCACGTCACAGCCGACGTGGAACAGGAACGGGCCCCGACTAGGCAAGGAGGGTTGTCCATTCTCTGCCTTCCTCTGGAGAGCCTCCAGCTCTCCAGACAAATATGTCTATGTAGTTGGGCAACGTGTCTTCCTGAAGGATATTTTGCAGCATCTATGTTGGAATGAGTGCAACATCATTTTAACATTTCTAAAAAAGCTCGAAGCATGAATTTCATGGTCCCCACTCACTATCATTTCTAAGAGGTGGTTATTACAGTTGGTTGAGATACTGAAAGTGCACCATGTTCTCTTTGTTCTGCCCTGAAGTGCTGGGTAATTGACCAAAAACCATATATCTGTATTTTAAGGCTGAAAAGCAAAACATGATACATATGTCTGTATTTTCTTCAAATGTGTTCTACCACTATTTACATTGTATTCGAATACATTTGTTATTTGGACTTTGACATATACGAGTCAAACGTGGTAAATAAAGCAATTTTAGCCACAGTGGGCCCATAGGTATAATCCTATCTATGTATTGAATGTAATTTTATTAAGGTTAAGGTAATCTCATGCACATGAATATGGGCCTGTGGTCATAATGCATGCACAACATTAACATAAAACATTTATTTGGTCTGTGATTCCAATCATATTATCCCAAATATAATGGCACAATACACTGCCACTGATCATGAATTCTTCCTCCAATGCCTGGTTGAAGATTTTTTGGGAGGTGCTAGCAATATATTGCCCATGAAAATATGAATCAGAAATGAGTATTTACCCCATCGGGTGATGGTGTATATGGGCAGTGTGTGTGTACACCCTGTAAGTGTGAGATTCAATCTGCCACTCTACAGAAGATGAGTCCACTGGTGGTGGTGTGGGGGGGGGGGGGGGGGGTAATGATCAACACCTAGCTGATGAAGGAGCATTTCATCAAGAATGGGACATGAAGAGAGGTCATCAGAAATCATTTCACATTAAACCAGATTGGATAAAAACACCGCGGTCAGGAGTGCTTACATTTCATAATGGGAAAGGAAATGGGCCATTCAGCCACTTCAAATCACTCCAAACACACTGCATTAAGGAAATATATTGTTCACTCTGGTAAAATATGGCTCATTGTATGGATGCCGCACATTTGCCGACAAATGATGCTTGTGAAATAACTTTTTAATTAGGGTACAGTAGAGCACAATGGCAACATGAGTACAGTTTGTATATATTATATATTATAGTTCTAAATGACTAAATAATGAGCAGTACAGATAAGATTGAAATGGACAAGTAATAGGTAGGAGCTCCAGCAATTCATTGATGGACACAGTGAAAACAAGGTGTCATTGTAAGAAGGACTGGTTTACATTCAGACAGAGACTGCAGAGGGTGATAAGTGTGTGTGTCCTTAAAAGTGTCTCACAGCGACTGCATTGTAAAGGTCAATGATGCTCGAGACATCCTCCACTGTTTGCTGATGTGCTGCCCACTCCCTCATCTGACTTATCACATATATAGCAGTGTATGTATAGTCGACAGTTGATAAACTGTAATATCAAATGAAAACAGCGTTTTGAAAGATGAATGCCTTTGTACCAAATGTGTAAGAAGGTTTATGGTGCGGCAGTCCTTTTTTCCGTCCAGCCCTCCTGTGCTACAAGGCTGA
Source organism: Pleuronectes platessa (assembly GCF_947347685.1). Lineage (NCBI taxonomy): Eukaryota > Metazoa > Chordata > Actinopteri > Pleuronectiformes > Pleuronectidae > Pleuronectes > Pleuronectes platessa. Next base: position 3,737,460 of record NC_070633.1, read on the forward strand.
GCTGTAGATCTGACTGTTCAATGCTTTGTATTTCCCAAAAAATACCTTTATTTCAGAGCCTCACAACTAACCTCAGAACTGGAGTCTGAGTTTGAGTCCGGATGCGGCCACCCTAAATAAGACATGAAGTAGTTAAGGGTCCAGTCTTTACTGTTTCCCAGCTATCTCAAAATGGTTCCACATCAACATTCCCTGTAAGAACGTAGTAGGTGCAAGGACAAAGGGTTTGATTACTAGTGTCAAGCCCACAGAGGATTCGAACAAACTCTACATGGTTGCCCCTTTCAGCTCTTTGTCTTGGTTTCATGTTTTGGTTTGTCCTCAATGCTGCTTTCTCTGCAGAAGCTCTGTACACCACCTGTTCAGCACAAAACATCAGGCAGACACAGTGAAGCTTTTCAATAGAGGAGCTTTCAGCTGCTAAAGATCAAACCTGTTTTCTTGAGTGAAAATTTGAGCTGCCTTGCCAGGTGGACAAAAGCACAACTCAATATTAAGATAACCTGCCTCGTCCCCAGATGTGGACGTCATTTTAAACTCTTGATCTTATTATATTCATGAATTGGCGCTTACAATTGAACATATTTGAATACCTTTAATTTTGTTCATTCATCTTTTTTCCACAGATTCTTGTGAATCACCTTGTAGCCTTGTTTAGATAAGTGCTATAAAAATACAGTTATCATTATTATTATTATTATTATTATTATTATTATTATTATTAATTTAAGCAACTGTTTTGATTTAATATATATATTATATTAATTTGACGATGTAAAAATGTGCCAGTAATAATTATCCAAAATGACCAATCAATAAAGGATAAGGTTAGGTGACCTTTCATCTTGCATGGGAAGATTGTTCAGAATGTGGTGACACTGTATATGATACATTGACAATTAGTACAGTACTGTAGCTAACGAACCAATAAAAGAGACAAGCACGATTCAATTCCTCATTAAAATGTGCCATTCTCTGTGTGTAGGTTGTATTTCCAAAGGTCTGGGGGGGGGGGGGGGGGGGGGGTTAATACATATGTAGCCTCTGATCTCAACACTATGTGATCCGACTCTTCTTTTGGTGACTAAAATGTCTGTTAATTACCGCTCCCATGGCTCAAAAAACCAGGCTTAGAGAAATGGAGGAAAGAAAGTAGAAGGGGTTAGTAGGGAGAGAAGGAGCAGAACAGCTTTTGGTAGTGGTCACATTCATGTAAGTCCTTCACTCACAGTTGCAGTTGTACTTGTATCAAACCAAATCACAACATGCATAATATTCACAGGCACTTAACAGATGAAGGTAAAAGACAACTCATTCAAATTGTCATATTTACTGCCTTTTCTTGTTTGTCTTTTTCTGTCTTTCTCCTGAGTTCAAATTACTTATGAATGAATTCACATATCTACAGTTCATTCAACTGAATTTAATGAATATATTTCAGAAACTGTGTTCATCTTATTAAAGATACAAATCAGTATGTTACCCCATCCCAACACTATCCATTACCCATGAGCATCTGCAAAACTGCCCTCAGGGGAGAGGAAACAAATTTAATCAGCTCCAGTATGTATGTCCACCATGCTTGATGCATTGTAATCTGCAATATGCACATGCACATATATGTGTTCTAAATATATCATGTATAGTGGATGGAAAGCTTAATTACCACAGTTGCAATGAGAAACATTTATGGTTTATGTAAGTAACAAAGCCTTTGGCTAATTTATCTTCATTAATAAATCGATTTGATCATATTTGAGATTAGAAACCTCACAGCTATTTGATCCGCTCTCATTTAAAGTTGTCCTTTATGTTCAGAGCTCAGTATAGCCCAGGTTTTCCTGGTGACTGGTTAAATTCAGCATCAAGTGCATCTCCAAAGCAACAGCTCCGCCAGTACAACAAAGAGGCCTCTCTGCTCTTCTCACTTTCTCCAACAGAAATGTTTTCATTCATTAGTTTTCACTGCTCTCACTACTGTTAACTGCCATCAATTAAACTGTAAGACAAGTGTTTCCTGTTAAGTGTCTCCCAGTATCTGTTGTTCAGAATATATAGATATATATACTGTATGCATTTTTCAAATGCATAATGCTTGCATGTTTGTAATTATCAAATGTATGTATTTGAATACAAATGTTTGAAAAAGTAGCTAAACATCAATTTACTAAAACCATGTTATCAGCAAATATTCTTTTTTCTAGACTAAACTTGGCAGCCCTGTAGCAGAAGCTCAGGTGATTTGTAAAACAGCAGTCCTCCGAGTAAGAGAAAACTTCAGAGTTGGTTTTGGTTCAGATTTATTATCGTATTAATAATACTGACCTCCTGCCCAACTTAAGAACTGTCTGACTCATCCAAAAAAACAGGCAAATGCAGCAATTGCTAGAACCAGTCATCTTTGGCATTGGGAGCCACCCCTTTTCTCAACAGTTCCATAGACACAAGAACTGAACCAAATGAAACTGAAAAAATGCCTCAGTAAGCAACTCTGTCTCATAGAAATTACACTTACCAAGCATTTTGTTAGATAGGCCACACTAATCCTGGGTAGTTCCTCTCTTTACTCTCAGAACAGCCTCTCTGTTTAGTGGCATAGATTCCACACTATGTAGGAAACTTTCCACTGAGTTTCTGTTGATGTGACTGCATCGCACATTTATGCTGCCAATCTCCTGTTCCACCACATCCCAATGGGTTTCCACTAGATTTACATCTAGGTCAGTGGGGTTCACTGAACTCCCTGTCATGCTCATGAAACTAGTTTGAGACTTTGTGACATGGAGCGGTATCATTAGGGAGTAGCCTTTAGAAGAAGGGATCCCTATGAAGGGATGAACATAGTCAGCAACAAAACTCAGATAGACTTTTACATTCAGACCATTATTGAATTGGTTGAATTAAGCCCATAAATGTGTTAAAAAAAAAACACACACACCATCATACCACCAGCAGCCTGGACTTTTAACACAAGACAGGCTGGCTCAATGGATTCACGCTGTTGACTCCAGATTCTAACTGTCCAGTCATGCTCAGCAGAGTTTTTCAATCTCTAACTGTCCTTGTGTTTTACTTTGTCTCTGTCCTCTTAGGTAACTTCACTCCTGCCCTCTGTGTCTCACGGATTACATGCCCCTCCCTAATGTGTTTCACCCATGTGTAGTTAACCTGATTTGTGCTTAGTATATATGGTCTGCATCTCCCTCTCTCCTGTATACATCGTATACAGCCAAGATGAAACTGACAGAAGTAAGAGAGAAAAAAATATCAACCTGCAACTTTACAACCATTGACTGCGCTATGGATTTATGAATTCACAGCACAGTTACTTATATGTCACAGCCATGGTCAGAGTGTTATTCTCAGTCAAAGAGTCAAATCATGGAATCCCTCAGCTCATGCACTCTGCTACATGGCGATGGAGAACGTTGGGGTGGCAGCTTGACAAGAGGAGGGCATTTTGGGGTGATCTCTGACACATTCTAAAATTTTAAACCTATAGGTATAATTACTAAGAGACAGGGTAAGACAAGATACAAGATATGCAATATCATTTTAAGGATGAGCTGAATATAAACAAGTTTAACTTGCTGACTGTTTGGTTGTCTCACTTTTTCCCCCCAAAGATATTTTCATGGTTTTTTTTTTATGTTATTGGGAGGAATCAGGCTGATATTAAAACAAGATCAGATCCAAACTTCACAGGATTATATGATACTGTTTCAGTTTGTAGAATTATAGCTTGTTCGCAGTGTACCAAACAAATGTGACATCAAACTGCTGAGAAGTGCAGAAGTGTTGACACTCCTGCAACACCTTATCGCTGAGATATCGGGGATCGTGTGCTGCTGCAGTCTGCTCCTGAGGTGTGAATTAGATTTCTGCTATTAACTGTTCTCTCAGTTGTTAAATGGGACACTTGGAAATGGCACAGGCTCCCCACCCTGCACGGCCCTGTATATTTAAGTGTGAAAATCTGATGTGGCATTAACGTGTTATTTTCTTGAATTATTTATTTATTCTTATCTGCCAGATGATCGCACGCATTCAATGTGCAATCATCTGATAGGCTGTGGTGTCATTAGGAGTATTTGGGCATAAAAGGGAGATGGTTTGATCTCAGCCCTTTTCAGTCCATGATAGCACAATCAGGATTATTGGAAAGAGAACTCGGGCTGCAGGACGGAGAGAGAGACATGCTCGCTTTTATTAGCTTTGCTATTGATCACGCTTACAGTAAGATAACGCAGGCAAGGGAAAATGGAACATGATATATCCTGCTGCGTTCTGGGGCCATTTCCACAGTCACATTGCAGCAGTTCAGATATTACGTCCAAACCACAGACAGGCGCTGCGGGGGTTTGACAGACAAGGTGGCAGATTCTAATGTTTGTATCCAGAATACAGTGTGAGGTCTGTTTTTAATCATCAAAGGAAAATAACAACAAGATTATAAGATACAATTATATATATTTATTTTTCTTGGAAATCTATCCATCCAGTTTTTCCTTTTCATTTGTTTGAAAAGGGTGGCAAACAAATTTTCAGGCTACAATATGTTATGTAGGCAAGGCAATTATCATTTTAATTAAAGATACACAAATTAGCATGCTAAAAGTTGTATGTTTTTCTTGAATTGTCCTGTTGAATACATTATATATACTTTTTTTCACAGGAAATAAGGTAAGTGTATGTGCAGCACAGCTGGTGATATTTAAAATGCCAATAGTTTTGGTAAACATCAGATTGTGTTGTCAGTCCCACACAGTTAAATAGCATGGTATCGTACTTCTTTCTGGAGCTGTTCCTCCTGCACTGGTATTTAACATGACTGGAAAAAAGCTTCTCCAATGTCAATTCATTAGACCAGAATACAAGGCCATCACAGGACATGCTTATTTTGGAATAGAGGTATTCATCTAAAAGTGAATACACTCCTGCATTGGCTGCAGCTTTTGTTGACATATATCGTGTTAAGCTTGACTTCCAATGCATCAGTTATTTCAGGATAACTCCCCTGAAGCCAGCCATGAAATGCCTTATATCCAAACCTTCGTATTATCCAGGTGGCTTGTTAAAAAAGCATTGAAATAATTAACCAAAAATAACTTTAGTAATAGAAATAATATGACGGCCAGATAATCGTCTATCTCATATGATCAACAATGGAAATTCACGACATCCAAGCCTTGGTATTTTTCAAAGTTATTTTTAATAAAAGTTGTGAAATAATTGCATAAAAATAGCTCTGGTGCTGGAAAGATATTTGCTGAATGTAGGTTAATCTTAAAACAGTGGCCCTCCATCATATTGTCTGATGTTTAGTTTTGTTTGAGTGAATAAAATAGCTTGAAACTCAAATTAATTTACATGTCTGTGTCCAGGGCCTAATTTCCTTCATGCCGAGTATAGCAGTGTGACTCTGAGCCACCATGCACACTACTGGCTGTGGATGAGGGGTTGTCCACTAACCAGAAGATCGCTGGTTCGATCCCCGTGTCCACCATTCCGCATTCCGAAGTATATGAGTGATTTTAGACAAGTCCTGCACATAGATGCACTGTATGAATGTGAGTGTCCGACTGCTTGGATGACCAAACGTACTGTAAAGAGCTAGACAATCCCTATATAGACACACGCCATTTACCAGTAATTCTTGTTCAACATATACTCGTTCCATTATTAGTGTTATTGCTTTTTTGTAATGTCAAATGCCAAAACATTGATCAAACCTTTGCTTATAATATGATGAAGGAGGAGGGTCAGGATTTAATGGCTGATGTTCACTTAACATAATACAACAAAAACTGTGGTATGGTATTCTGGGAATTGTGAAAGTAACTCCTTGTATCTCCGCTGTTTAAATGAACCCAGATTTGATTTGATTTTACAGTTGCTCCTTTTGCTTCTAACCGAGTCAGTACTTTGAGAACATCAAAGAATCTCTAGAGTGAGCAAAAGGAATGTGTGTGATGTCTCCTGGTGCGTCACTGCTCAGTGCTGACACATTACTGCGCTCCTTCACCCATGAGATGTGAACGTGTGTGCACATGTATGCCTGCCCACCAGACCGGCCCCAACAAAACAGCCCTGAAACCTCAGCAAAAAGGACGCTTGAATTCGGTCCTCTTCATCTCTCCCCTCCCTTCTTTCCTTTCCTTTCCAAATATATTCTTATTTTTTTCAAATTCCTTAATATTTATTTTCTAATCTCCTACTTTTTTTTTCTTTCACTCCTTTTTTCCCAATTTCCTGTTCCTTCTTTCCTCATTATACGCTTTGCTTTCTCCATCTCTGGGGCCGACTGACAGCACCTGTTGTCTGACCTGGATCATGGCGTTACTCAGGGGGCCCCTCTGTGTCTCGCCATCGGAAGATAGCGAGTCACTCATCTGCGACAGGGGCCGGCCTCCATCGATCCCTCCTCGGCCCCAGCCTTCACGCTCAGCAGATCTAACATTTGTATCGTTCATGGAGCTGGTGATGTCCCTGAGGTGTGCACACCACAGACTGCTGCGGCCCACAGACCTGCTCTGCATCCACGGTCTGCCTCACAATCGTTCCAATTCTTTCAGTCTCTTTCACGTCAGCTTTTGCCCTGTCTCGGGTTATTGGATTCCATATGAATTCAATCAAGTCGAAATTCACATATCTTTATGTTAGTTTAGTCTATACATACCAGACCTGAGCAAATATGGCTTATTTAATCGCATATTTCACAGAACACATTGTTTCTAATGTGCTGCTTTGTACGTATATTCCTAATCTTGTTACTAGACTATCAATGTCACATGATGCTGTCGAGATGTTACAAACACAGAAACAGGCCGTTGTTAGCTGCAATCCGTAATAATGCATTGGCCTTCAGAAGCCATAAATGTCAGGCCCTTCCACTTTCACTGAGGCCTGCAGTCAGGCGCTTGACTCACTAAATTAATAGCTGTTGTTTAGCTGCTGCTGCAGACACACTGACCTTTTGTTCATTTTCTGGCAGGGACCCTTCTTGGGAAAAATAAATTCAGAGGAAGCAACAAACAGGTAAATGTGGACATGCTGCTCCATATTTACTGTGTGCAGGTCTCACGTACATTTTTCACAATTAATTACTTAGAAACCCTTTAGACGATGGGTACAGCAACTAGTAGTAGAAGTAGTAGTCGTGGTGCAAAAGTAGTGATAGTAGTACAAATCCAAACTCTTCAAACTTCTGATAGTTGATTCCTGTATTTACTATATACTGTATGTCGACAGGCTGACTGGGATGATGGTTCAGGTCTGGGGATGGAATGTCAGTGCAGTTCAGCCTCCACACAATCATTTCACACTGCATATCACAAACAATAACATTTTCAAGTTCACATTACAATACACATTACAACACATATCATATAGCTGAACCTTTATCCAAGTCTTATGCACTTCCATAATTATATTTATAAGATAATAATTCATGCACATCATTTTTTTGCCCTTAGTCTTTCCTCAGAAATTTGAGATACCTCCATCCAACAGACATTTCCATTAAAACCCATGCACATACACTCAACAGAGTTCAGGTACAAATATTTAGGTATACTCTGAGCTGTCATACTTTAACACTAACCACTCTGCTCAGAACATCGTGTGCTGTACTTTACATGACATTTTGCAGCATTTAGCTGCACTTTCTTTTATGTCTCCACCTTGCCCTTCTTCTCCTTCACCTTTTATCTTTCCTCATCTTCCCGGCACATCTCGGTCACATGCACTACGAGCACTGACAAAAGATTGAGTTGACCAGAAGTCATGTTTAAAAGCTTTGGAAGTTAAATGGTCTGTTAATCTTTTATATCTTTATTCTTTATTTTTTTGTAAAGCTCCTGCTTCTTAGCTTAAGAATGAAAAATCATGCTGAAATATTGTGATAATTATGAAAATTATTACTCATTCAAGATAGATGCACTCTCTGATTATGCTCACTAAGATCTTTGTGTCAGAACACACACGGACCCCTCTCAGGGCACATACGGCAACCCTGTCTCCTACATATTGTATTTATTCACAACAAAACAGCTAAACAAAATGTTTATAGAACATGAGTGCAACTTTATTAAATTTTCTAAACATGCCTGTTTGGAATGGGCAGTGTGTTTGACCTTAGTTAATACTACATACCATCTTCAGAATTAGTCTTTGTCCAGTTCCACAGTATAATTTCCCTTTGTATTGTTTGTGTGCTGGATGTTGTGTGCTTAACCAAAGAGCCGATGTCTAAACCATGCTCAGGACTCTGGATTTGAACCCGGTTCTCTGGCTTGATGGTTAACTCCAAATGTAAAATAAATGCTTTATTCATTCATTCAAATAATATGTGGCCTCTGAACATGATCCATCCTGCGATTATGTTCCATCCAAAGCTTATTTGCAATTTAGTTGTATATAAACACGAAATTAAGGAGAGAAAGGGTCATGTCATTGGACCTTTTTTTTTACCAAAGAGATACATTATTTTTGTACTATATGAAGCTAATTTTAACTTTTAGGACAGTCTTCTGTGAATCATATAATAAGTGATCATTCAAAATAAAAGTGTATCACACTGAGCCATATAAGAGACCTCCATGGTGCACAAGATGAAACTTATGTAACACGGAAATACAGTTTACAGCGTAGGGAAGGATGGAAAACTGACAGCTGCTATTTAACAGAGAGACAAGTCTTACTTTTTATGCCTTCTCTATGTGTAAAAGATGTAATATATAGTGTTGTATTGTCACTGTAATATATGTCACTGCCAGGGCTTTGGCTTCAGCTTTTCTACGGTTATAAGAAACCCTGGAGGCCTCTCAGAGCATGGCGAATATTGATCGGCTGATATTACATATAAACCTCTGAGGCTCTGCACTAATTCACAGGTCATTGTTCGAGTGACCAAAGAAGTGAGAAAAACAATGTAGAATGGACTCGTGAGCAGTAAAACAGATGTGTGTGTGTGTGTGTGTGGATCGGGGGGGGGCTGGAGAGTGGCGGTCATGGGGGAAAAGAAGAAGAAGAAAAAGAGAAAGAGAGGATGAAAAAAATATTTTTTGCAGCTTTTCTGCCTTCATGTCTGGTTAAGCAATCTGCTGCTGCTGCCCTCTACATCCATCACTGTTAAAGCCAGGGAGGAGAGTGTCCAACTCAGGGCTTTCACACGTGTGTGTGTGTGTGTGTGTGTGTGTGTAGGCAAGCCTGAGTGTGTGTGCATCCATGCGTGTGTAAGCATGCACGGCTGCTCACACACACACATACACTCAGTCCTCTCTCTCTGAGTAGAAGGCTAAAGGCTGTATATCTCCAGTATTTACAGGTACCACTGTTTCAAACAGCCCAGCCAGAAGCACTGGAGCCTGACTGAGAGGGAAACATGTCCAGCCTAACTCACTGTAAAGGGACATTAAGATATTTGTATTTTGGGTCACTTTTTTTTATCGGTTTGGCATTATTCCTATCATCAATGAAAATACTGTGCTAATTAAAGTGGTTTCTGAGATCTCGAAACATTACATCAATACAATGATATCAACAAGTGTTTGTATTTTTCACCAGCTGCCCAATGAAGGGACTTAAAAGGGACCCTTTGGACTCTTTACTTTAACTCTTCATTGTTTCCTGAATTATTTTGATGTCTCTTACCTGGCTTGTTCACTCTTAATGATTTTATATCTGAGGGTTTACTAATTTCTTACTCTGTATCCTTTATGCTTTTAATAAATGTATCTTTTTCTAATTGTGCTATTTTTTAGTTGTTGAATAATGATTAATAATTGTGGAAGTGACCAGTCCTTCACTGGGATGGGTAACCTGCAGAGAAATTGGCTGTGTCCAAAATCCCCCACTCATTCACTAACCCTTACTTCACTGTATAGAGACATGTTTATAGTGAGCTCATTGGTAAAATCAGAAATACAACAACAGCAACATCAGCCGGCGGAAAAACTGACAATATATTAAAAAAGTTTTTTAACATTTAATATTAATACTTTTAAATAAAAAGCATGCCAAATGGCCATATTTAAACATATACATAGACATGTTTGTCACTGTTTGTGGTGTGATGCTCTGTTCGTATTTACATTTGAAATACAGGTCGGGCTGTTCCTGCTTCCTTCTCTCCTTCCATCTCTCTGCCGGGAGCACAATGCATGATGGTATATATTGCTCAGTACTTCTCACGATACATTGTGGGAAACAATACGTCCACTATAAATGGGATTCAAAATGTAGGTGAAAATGTAAGTATTCTATTGTTGTCTTTTGCTTCTTCTTTTCTGGAGAAATTATTAATGACAATGATTGTGCAGTGTTGATCATATCTAAATGAGCTTATATGAAGCCAAATTTAGAGGCAAGGATTTGTTTCATTGTGAAAGCGTATGACATCACCTCTGGTCAAATAACTGTTCGATATACAGTAAATACTGTCAACAAACTAGATAAAACATTCAAAATTCCTCACATTATGACGTACATAGCTAGAAGTGAGTACGTTCTCAGTGACTCTCCTGCTTTAAAAAAGGATCACACAATTGATTGGCTTTTGAAACACTGAGGAAAGCTGAGGAAACACATTGACAGCTTCAGGAGCACAGGTGCTGCGACAATGCACGGATACTTTTATGAGAAAACAACTAAAACACCAAAACAACATGGAGGCCATCATCTATTTGGTGTGAGTGACTGCTGTTTTACCTTTGTACCTGTTACCCACTTGGTGTCATGTCTGTCTCTTTTAGCACATGCCTCCTGATATCTCATCTGAATGTAAGCTTTTGAATTATTATATTTTTGATTACAAATCTGAACTGCACATTTTGTGTCAAGATTATCTAAAAAAAAAAATACCAAGCATGTTTATGGGGCATTTTATACCTTCTTGATAATATTTTTAACAGTAGAAGTGGATATGATCAGGGTTGGGAGAGAAGATTATCTCTCAATTGTCTCTATAGTAGGACACTGACGTACAGGGTTATCTGACCAAGGTGCCCCAGCAACTCTTGAGGGATTGAAAAGACACTCGCCAGTAAAGCGAGTGTCACATGACACATGTAAGAAGATAATGAGTTTGGAAGAGCATGACATTGCTGTACTGAAATTCTGCTAAACTCTACAGCGAGTCTGTCACATCTGCTTAGTTCTGATAGAGCAGAAGAAGAGTAAAGACTTGTAGCAAGCCAACATCCTGCAAAATATGACATTAAATCCCCCATAAATATTCATGGAAATAACCTCCAGTTAATCTGATTTTGAAAACCTCTAAGGATGTTGTCCATTTTTACACAGTCAACTACCTGCTTTATCAGGGCATTTTCTTCAGAAGAAATCATTGTATGTGTGAGTTTGTCATCCAACTGAAGAGTTTCACCATCTGTTCAGTCTGATAGTGTTGTGATGTTTGCGAATGATATCCGGTATCATGGGGCATGAAACCGGAAATGTGACTCCGGAAAGGATGTAGTTACCAGACCAATCACAGCCTTGCGGGTTGCGTGAGGCTTGCATTGATTTGTTGTATAGTTACTAAAATTGGGCGACGCACGCAAGCACGCAAGGGACTCTTGCGCTTGCATGTCCCTGCGTGTCTCTGAAAACGCAGAACCATGGGCCGGCCTCTTGGGCGACCCGCAGTCAAACAAACACATGGGACACCTGAAATTGGAAGCATTAGATTACTCCACAGCCCTTTTGGGGCGGGGGGGGGATGGGGGAAAGAGCCAAACTCGAAAACACAGCAGTATTTGTATACACTTCACCAATATAATAAATGATGAAGCAGAATGTAATATTTGCAAAATAAAAATGTAGTTCAAAATAGAACTAACAAAAAATCTTCACTGTCACTTGAAAACGTAGCATCCAACAATGCAAGATGTTGAGGTAAGACAACACAGTTCCAATGTTAATGATGACCAAGATAACGGCAGCACCAGAGCTCCTGCTGACCCTACTACTCTTCTCAATTGTGGAAGACAAGATTCCGTCAATACAGTAATGCGCTCAAGACTTCGATCTAGGAATACACATTTGAAATGAAAATGGACCATTTCAAATATGTACCAGAGAGATGCAGCATCACTGAAGGAAAGAGTGTCTAAAATTAAAAGACCAGACATTTTTGGACATTAAGGGATACAATTACTACTACTGTGTTGAATTTTCTGACCAACAAAATGCGGTAAACCTGGCTCTCAATGTTGTAAAAGATTGGAAAGTGGAAAATAAAGCGGTTTGCTGCATAACTGACAATGCTCCTAACATTACTAAGGCTATACAAAATAACAAAATGGACCCACCTTCTATGCCTGGTGCATACCATCAATCTGATCACAGACATGCCTTCAAAGGCCTAAAATCCATTCTGGATTATATGAAAGAAGCAGTAGAATACTTTCACAGGAGTACACCAGGCTCAGAAAAACTGAAAGCCATTCAGATCCAAATGAAGAGGGCAGAGTTACGTCCCATATAGGGCTACATCACACGATGGAACTCTATGCATGTTGAAGAGTTGTCTGCAATCTAAGGATGCCAATATCTCCACCCTGGCCATCACAAATGCATCAGTCCCCATTGTCCCTAGAAGAATAGAGCATACAAATGGAGGTGTGCACTATCCCAGAGCCCTTTAAAGAAGGCACTGTGGAGATCAGTGCAGAATTGTATGTTATTCCATTGTTAAGAGTTTGTTAGTTTTAATAATAATAATAATAATAATACATTTTATTTATAAGGCGCCTTTCAGGATACTCAAGGTCGCCGTACAACAGTCAACAATACAGTTAATTAAACATTTTTAAAATGCACAAAGCAGAGCAGCAGCAGAACAACAGCTTCAGCAGACAGGAACATTAAAAGTTATATGCCTGCCTAAACAGGTGGGTTTTAATGCAAGATTTAAAAAGAGTGAGTGAATTTGGGTCAATGTTCCTGATGTCAGGGGGGAGGGAGTTCCAGAGGTGAGGGGCAGAGTGGCTGAAGGCTCTAGGTCCCATGGTTTTAGCTTTTGTAGATGTTAAAAATGCCCGGCAACTAATTCTGAATGATTAAGACTTTTTTCCTTTATTTCCTCAAAGGTAATATTAAGGGCCAAGGGACTGCAGAGTCACAGCCAACTACCAGGGAAGTTTGACATCATAACAAGCATCCGATCTGGTGAACTCTCTATGCGTAAACATGGCAGTTAGATTCCACAGAATGGAATATAACCACACCCATGGAGATGCTGCTGTGCTTGACCCAAGGTTGAAAAAGGTGGCTTGCCAGAGCCAGAGACCGTGCTTTCTGGAGAATAGCAACTGCAGCAGGAAGGGTCACTCTGAGCAGCGAACCCAGCCAGGAACCAGGTTAACAGGAAGCAGCAGGCAGTGCTACACAAGTATTAGTATTTTTTTTCAGCTGATTGTAGGTGTACCTAAATATCCAATCAGGTCGGGCGCGGTCTCTGTCAGCCAGTCATTCAGCATCTGTCAAACTTTAAATATCCCTTCTCCTCTCTTCCTCAGTCAGCCATCATGGCAGCGACTCGTGCAACCCCTTTTCCACCCCATTCTCCTCCAGTCTGAGGATATTCATCACCTCATCCGGATCCCGACCTCAACTGATCATGGATCATGTCAACGGCTCGAGGATTATAGCGACACCGGATCATGGTGGCAGCTGATTGCAGACTCAAAATCTACAAGACGGCCTGACAATATACATATTACTCTTGGCATCCATTGCACTTCTGTCCATCATGGAAGAGGGATCCCTTTCTACATTTTTCCCTGTCAAGATTTGTTTGTAGTTTTTCCTTACCCTTGTGAGGGTTGAGCGCAGAGGATGTCACACTCAGCGAGTCCAATAGGACAAACGAGCATAAGATGTGCCATCCAAACAAACGATTGACCGATAAACCACCACCAGTGTCCAGCCCTCGGGGGGTATTCCTGTTCGATGCTCTGCTCCACCCCTTCTAATCCTGATGATATCTCACAGGGGATTAAAATGCCAAAGACTGTAAAACATACACATTCTTCTGTGCGTTTGTAAAAATAAATATTGGTAAATTGGAAATCAAGTCTCTCCTGATTGAACTGGTAGTTCAATTGTTTTTACCTGATGCTTCTCTGACTTTCACAATTTTTTCAAGCATTCTAAAGTTTGATATCATATCTCTTTGTTTTACCTACTTCCATGTTCTAACTGACGTTGGATATAGAAACCCAACCCTGCTGAAGTTAAAAGCAACACCATATATTTGCCACTTTCATCTTATGAGAAAAAATGAACAATGTGAAATAAAATATTGTCTCGTTCAGCTAAACAGTTTTTGTATTTAGCTCTGTAAGATAGAGCTATGAAGGCACAGTTAAGCCAAATTAAGGTCTGAACACATCCAAATGGGTCCTGAATGCATTCCTTAGATCTGATCACTCAGACCTCATTTGCAGGTGTTCTCGGACGCATGTGGTGACAATCTGTTGACTCAAACACCTAATTTTACGCTTCTCTGTATCCATACGTTGATTTGTTTGAGGTAACCACCACAATGTCCACATTGACCACCACATAATGATTTATACTTTTCTTAAATTGGTAAACTATTTCTTAAAATGGCTGCATACATTCATTCATTCATTCAGCCTCTCCTGACTACGTCACCCTCTTCCTCTTTATCGCTCTCTCGCTCCAACACAAAGTCACAAACATACAAACACTTTCATCAAAACATCTGTAAACACTGAGTAAATAAAACATCATTTAGTCAAGATAAACACTAATGATGTACCTGTTTATTTGCATAGAGCAAGGAAGTGAGATCCTGTGAAGATTAGTAACAGGAGACACATCTAGGATGCATTTTAATGTCAGTGTTCACACAAGTACTTATCGCTAACCACTTGTGATTGGATCTTTCCGGACAGATGTAAATACCAGGTCTGAGCAGGATCTTTGAATGCTTTTCATCATTCCTCTGTGTGTGTGTAGTCATCCACCTGCCACTCACACTCTTACACACTCCTGTTTAGATTTGACGTAGCAGCTGTCATTCTCGTTCACATCAACCATCTGCTTTATTTATTGTGTGTGTATCTCAGAGTTAACCTATGTACCCAGCGTGCTTAGGAAGATGTGTGTATACGTGTACATGTGTTTACATTCCATTGACCCTCCTCCACTGTTTGGGATGGATGTAGTGTGCAGCCAAAGACTGATTGTGAACATGGCCTTTGGCAGGGTCCAAAAAGTGAGAATCTTGATTTCCCTGATCTACCTACGGTGCTGTGTGCATCTCAAGATCATGTTTTGAGGGCAAAGAATGGAATAACAGCTTTGAAACCATGCAGATGGGCAACAGCATGAATTATTTGTAAGGCAGTAATCCTCCAACGAATGATCCACAACTAAATCTGACGACCCCTTTATTTTATCTGTGTTTGGGTCCGTATTTTGAATCTGAATCTTAGAAATATGTTACAGACAGTAAATTAACTGAGCCTATTTGTGTCTATAATACTTTATTATGAGAAAAATTATGATTTGTTTTGCGTTATATCGATAGTTTAGGTTCCACAGTAATTACCAGAGAACATATCTGTGGCAGTGACATCTACGTTGTGTGAATGTTGGGTATTGGGACATTTGTTTGTGTTGAACAGCACAGGGATGTAATGCTGATCCTATCCTGAGCACAGAGAGCTTCATCTATATCGGCTCTTCCTCTTTCATCTAAATCATCTTCTCTCAGTTTTTCTGTCATTCCATTCCTTATTTCCTCCCTTCCCAAAGCTGATAAAAACACATCACCTGTGCTGTAATAATCTTGCAATGCAAATAACAGACAAATATGGCTCTGCGGCTGCAAAGGTAACATTCATGTCACAGTTTATCTATGCCTCATAAATCTCATCTACGCCTCATCACCATTTGAAAACTAATTTAGCACCGCCATGAAGTCAAATTGCCAAATTTCAGCCAAAATATTTAAACCTTGGTTGAAGTTATAAGAGAGTAAATTGCTAAGGACATTAATGCCCCGCAGAGGATAAGCCCTTCCCATTTTCATCTCCAATCTACGGGAGCAATTCTGTGGCACTGGCAGAACATATTTGTCTTCAACGTATTATGAAAACTGCAATGAGACTGCCAGTTTGTGTCCTACCTCTGTGACACGGTGTTTGTGTCCTACCTCTGTTACCCTGTGTATGTGTCCTACCTCTGTTACCCTGTGTTTGTGTCCTACCTCTGTTACCCTGTGTATGTGTCCTACCTCTGTTACCCTGTGTGTGTGTCCTACCTCTGTTACCCTGTGTATGTGTCCTACCTCTGTTACCATGTGTTTGTGACCTACCTCTGTTACCCTGTGTTTGTGACCTACCTCTGTTACCCTGTGTTTTTGTCCTACCATTCTTACCCTATGTATGTGTCCTACCATTCTTACGTGTATGTGAGGCTTTGTATAAGTTTATCCTAACTACTAGATTATACACTTATGCACCAGTGTTCCTAAGTATTTGGTGTTCAGTGAGGCACTTTGTTCACTGACAAGCAAACAAAGGTCCACCTGCGTCTCACTCTCCCTCTCGCTATCCATCATTAGTTGTGTAGTCAGTCCCTGCTGACTCAGGTGATGGCTGCCACTTATGTTGGACTGCTGTTGGCTCACTGCTCCTTCATTAGCATCTAAAACAGGTCATGTTCTGCATCACTCACAACCTAAACCCCTGAAGTTCTTCTCCACCTTTAAAACAGTCCAGCTGAGTCTACGTTAACATCAGCAAATAAATAACTAGAATCATCGAGCACATCTGGGTAGCTGCAGAGATCCAACAATGCTGCCTTAGCTTGTTGAACAAGTTGTCATAATTTTGGCCACCACATTGTCGGCTTGTAGAAGTAAAAGTTATTTGAGACATCAGTTATCATTTTACTATATGTGTTCATACTGATTTACAAATACAGATTCCCTTGGTGTAGTATTAGGAGGTCTCTGTGTCAATACATGATTTATGTTGTATTGTGTCAGACACTAGCCGGCCTGATGTGTATGATCAGGGACTAATAACATCGGTTTGAAGAACTTGACTTCCAAAAATGGTATACAAGAAATATGTTACCTTTGTAAGGCACAACATTCCTAACTGGATCATGCTGTTTAAAAGTCTTCGAGTTCCCACTGATCTCACACTGGAATTTGTCCGACATTTCGGTAAATCACCCCTCCACTGTCAGAATGGAAGTGAGCAGGAGGATCCAAGTGTACAAGCCAGGTTAAGGTAAAATTGCAAACAAATTTTTTTTAGCAAAGCTCCTTAAGGCGAAAACAGGGTTCCAAATTTAAATTTAAAAAAAATGTACATCCAGAGAAACACTTAGAAACAGAAAAGGACAAAAAAATTACCAGAAGAACAAGGGGATCAGATGTCAAGATGAAAAGATGCACCAGATAAACACTACGAAATGTCAAAGACAAAGGGGATAACAGATATGTATATACACAAGAGAGGCAGGGATAATAGATCACAGGTGAAACACATGAGGACAATGGCAGGATATATAGCTGGACACAGAGAGGAGTATAAATTTCAAAAATAAAACAGGAAACAACTCAGAATAAACCGCCAAAACACAAAAACTAAGGAGTCAATAAATCAGAAACAAAACAGAAATTTTGGAGCCAGGGTTGAATCCTGACAGCCACCTGCTGAAGATGCTTAAGTAACCGCATCCATTAAAAGTTGGCACAAAAATGGCAACAGGTTTGGACTATATTGTAGAATAAACAACAGTAACAAGTAAATTAATAAGCGCTGCCAATTCCATGTTATCTTTAAATTACTGGTCTGGAAGTGCTGATTATAAAACTAAATAGTTTTTGTTGATGTAAGAACAAAGCCAACATAAATTAGGGAATTACAGTTAGTATTAATACTTTAGGTTTGCTGTTATATAATCCATATAATCCACTGATTTCAACAAAGAATCTTATTTAATCCCAAACTCTAATTAAAACAGGAAACTGGAACTTGATCTTAAAGTAGCTCGGTAACTCTAGGGGTCCTCACTTTGGTGGAATTTCTTCAGCCTTCTTTTCTGAAAAGGTCATTTTGGTCCGCATTGTACCGGAATAACCACATCACACACTCACACATATACAATCAGAGTCTCAGTAGGAAAACGGGGCAGCCCACCGCCCCAGTGTGTTTGAGCAGGCTGTTGGTTGAGATAGATTAAATATTGAACTGGAACTTTATGTAAGTAGCTATTTACATTGCTGGGGCTGCCTCAGTCCCTGGGGCAGCCAAACAGTGGCTAAATCATATTCAGTTTACCAGGATAATTTCATGGATTGTTTTATCTTCCCCTCCCACAACTCTCATCTCCCCGAACTCCTTTAAAGAGCCATGGTGTGCTTCTGGGAGCCCAAGAGGGGCACTGGGAGCCCAAGAGGGCCACTGGGGGCCCTCTGTCCCCTGTCTTTTTGTTTTAGCAATTTAATGCTCTATCTAACACAGAAAATCAGCATATTTGCCATGTTTAATCGTTGAGCAAGGAACACTAGCAAAAAATGCCATCATTTTGGTTTGTCCCAGGTTGGTGGAGGGTGTGTTTGGGGTGGGGGGTTCTCTGGAGGCAAATAAAGCAGCAGTTTTCTTCTCTGCGTGTGGCGGTGGTATCACTGTAATCCGGTGGGAGATTTACAGGATGTTTACACACTGTGATGAAAGCTAAAGCACAACGTAAACATGGCAAATCCTCAGGGAGCATGTGGCAGCTAGGACCCAGCTATGCAAGCATTGCTGCTGGATTCAAGCCAGAGTACCTGTCACTGATAGTCCTTGTTCAAAACAAGAGACAGAGGTGGGCTGATACAGAGACAGACAGCAGATGAGTTACTTGGATAAAACTGCTAACGCCAAAGATGGAGCTGCAGGGAGGGAGGCTGAGCGTGAACATGACAGAGAGGTGGTGGACACTAGAGACGAACTTCGTAGAGAGAGAACCGGAGTGAGAGGCAACTACCAAGCAGCTCACCCCTCCTGAGCGAGACAACAGTATGAGTAATAAAACTGACACATGGCTGTCTGAGCTGGCTGTGGTGGCCCCTGACGCACTGGCAGCAATCCAATGCAAACCACAAGTGAAGGCATCATGAAGGGATACAAAGTGAGGCGGCAGCAGCACAGGAGATGCTCCTCTTCCTACTTCCGCCCACCGCAAACATCACACACAAATAACCTCCCCTGCCGCACCAGACAGCATGTGAAGTAGGTTTTTCAACAAGGACTTTATTTATTTATTTCCCTTCTTTGTTAACCTGTCATACTGTATACAGTCAACATATTGGCTCTTTGCCTCACCTCTCTGAGAGGAAATGAGAGCAACACAAAGGAAAAGCTTTTCAATGGATGATGGTGATGCGATCTCCAAATTGTGCTTTAAAAAATGTTTACCACAGCACAACATCTCCACATACTGATGAATCGAAAAGCCAAAGGGACTTTCATTATTGATCTGTCACATTAAAATTCTTTCATGGACCAGCTCTTGTCTGTGTCGTAGTTAACCTCAAGCTCTTGATTTATTCACTGCAGCTGTAGAAGGAAAAAAACGATTCACATTTTTCCATCTGAATGAATTAAAGTTTACTCTAAACCCTCTAAACTCCTAGAGGCTGTTATGTTCATTACACTAATACAGAGGAGTTTAATTGAAAAAGTAATGAGGTGGCGTCCTTCAAAAAAAAAAAAGTACTACATGTTTTATAACTATTAATAAAGAAACAGCCCAGTATCAGGAGGAATCATGGTTGAAAATTCACCTTCAAAACAAATGTTAAAACCCTTAGCTCTTAGTGGACCATAAAAAGGGCTGAAGGATGCTGCCAAAAAATACAAATAAATATATCCAAAACAGACCTCAAAAACCTTAGCTTACTGTTTAACCAAAGGGCAGGAACAGGAAAAATATATATATCATAATACATTCCCGAACAGTGTGACTTATACACACAGGAAGCAAACCTACCATGCAAGCAAAACAATAAATTGTATATCTATTACCCTGGCTAGAACCTCACGAATGTCTCATGCAACACAATCACGGACGAGCTAACTAGATCAAGAGCTCGGTGAAGCTCAACTCAAGTATGCAGAACTCCGAAGTGGAGAATAAGTTGTTGCTGTTGTTGTGAACAAGCTGATGTTATGATTGAAATTGTCACTTACTTTTATTATTATTGTGAACCTTTGTAGACAGAGCCTTCTGTGTTGCTGCCCCTTCCCCCTGGAACTCCCTCACCGCTGAAATCCACAATGCTGCATCTGTGTAGATCTTCAAAACCTCTAGAAACACCACGTGTTCACCGAGGCCTTTGGCCCTCTGTTAACTCTCCACCCTGCCATAAGTGCTGAGTTTATTTCTGTCCTCCTGTGTGTGGATTCTTTTCTTTTCTTAATATATATATATATATATATATATATATATATATATTTATCTTTCACATAAGGTAAGTGAGCTGTAATGTAATGTATGGCTGTTTTCCTTTTATTCTTTAATTGAGAAAAGAAGGTTGTTGGCACCTATGTTCCCTAATGATTTTTCCCAATTTTGGAAGTTACTTTTTGTGTAAGGCATAAGCATCATAGCAATGTCAGACTAAGACATCTTTAGATGAAGCATATGTAGTAATTTTTTTCTCAACGTATTTAGTTTCACTGGGATTAAGGGACAGACTTCAAAATCTGTGCAGAATAAATGCTTTTGTTTCTACCTACTCATCAAAATATGTCAAGCTTCTTGCCTTTGAACAACAGAAGACCCCCCACCACCCCATTTGGTATACCCACACACACACACACACGCAAAGGAGGCTGATGCCAGTGCTAAGAAAAATGTCTTGTGTACTGTTACACGTTCAATGAATAGGAATGTGGGGGACATGAAACAGAGGGAGGCTTGAGGCAGATGAAGAAAGAAAAAGGGCAGAGAGTCATATTGAAAGAATAGGAAATATGGGGTATCTCCCTTTCTATACTGTTTCTCCTCAGCCTCACTGAGGGAGAGAGTACTGATTGATTTTTTATTTTTTATTTTCCCTGTGGGAAAAATGAACTGCTGCAGGTCCATTTACATGGTCTATATTTTCCCTTAAAACTAATTTTCAAACATAACTACTCTTAATTATCAAAGGTATGTCTGATGTAACAGCAAAGGTTGATGCTTCAGACAACCCAACAGCTTGTGTTTGCTCCTTCCCTGTTTCAATGTAACAGGGCTTCTGTGCAAAAAAAAAATAGAAACAGCTCCATATCCTTTCTTAGGTTGGTGTCACTCAGTTTGGTGTGGAGAAATTGCCGGACCTGCAATAAATCCCCACCTATACCCCATCAAAAACCTTCGGGATGAGCTGGTGCGAGTGAAGGTCTTATTATTCAGCATCACTATTGAACCGATGCTCTAACACTAGAATGGAATCAACCCCTGCAGTCAAAATCTCATAAGTTAGTGGAAAGTCTGAGACTGAAAGAATGGAGGCTGTTAATGCCAAATATCTTAAATGGATGAAATGTGCAGATGATTTTATGTAACTGAAAAACGCTGTTTTCAAAAGAAAATGTAGTAGTCTGGATGTAGCTGTAAATACAAGAGAGGACGTGATGTGGAATTTACCAGCCCAACCTTGGGAAAACTGTTGCCTTTCCTTTATAATCATGTTGATTTGTCAATCTCATATGAATCTTATATTGGCTTTTCACAAATCATCTTTTTTTCTTTTGAGTACATTGTTTGTCTGTTAAAACATTAAACAGTTAAGCTGACTAAAGATTTTTGTAATTCAGGGTTTTTGCTCAGAGGGTTTGAGTAGAGTGGCTGGGGGGTGGTGGAGCGAAGCAGATATCTGAGGGGCGGAGTTGACGATTGAATGGTTGAGTTTAGAGAGGAGGCTGATCCACAAATTGGCCCGAAATGGTCTGAGCATGGTGGGCAGCAGTGGAACTGGTATGGTGGACCTGAGTCATGGGGAGAGCAAAATTAAGAAAAGGCAGGTGAAAGAGGCAGATTAGACGTCTGCACTGGATTAGTGACTGAACCATCCAGCAGAGTCTAAATGACTGAGCAGAGTGTTCCTACTGCAGAGGCTTGAGGTGTTGACCAAGTCGACCATAGGTGAAGCAGCATGAGAGGAGATGGGAGTGCGTCACCCAGCAGAGACAGACTGGGAACAAACATGAAACAGAAACGAAGGAAAAGGACTTTAACAGTGTTATTGTCTTACTATTGGACACTCCATTCACCGCACCTCTAGCTGTGGGGTTGCTGCTGCTGTTGATTAGTTATAATACGACTATGCATGAAACATCTTTTCCCCTGAAAGCTTTAACTGTTGCAATGGTAATCAATGTCCAGTGCTTTTATTATTATAACTAATAAATATCACCAGAAACTCTAGATTTGCTTCAACCCGACAAGTTAGAAATAGATACTCCAACATTATACATCAACGTTATTTGTATTCTCAGACAACCCTGTGATGGGCTGGTGATTTTTCCAGGCAGCAACATCTCTTGCCCAATGTCAGCTAGGATTAGCTCCAGTCCGCCAGCAACCCTCACAGGATAATCGTTACAGATAATATAAAGGACGAGGACATTTAAAAAAGTTTGTCAAACATTCGGCAAGTCAAATGTGAACAAGAGACAGGGTCACAAGTTACAGCACTGTCAAGGTATCGTTCAAGCCAACGTTCAAATTACTGGCGGGCAAGACTCAAAACTGAACAGAACTATATATTAGAGACTGAAACATCATAATGCCTGACCGTAGACAAGTAGACTATGATCCCAAGATATAGTTATCCTTCTGTCACCAAGCAACTAAATTTACCTCCACAGTCAGTCTTTGAGAGCTTCAGTTGTCCGTGAAGAAGATATGAGGCGAGTCATAATCTCACAGTGTGGCTGCACATTTTGCCGCAACACCTTTCAAGTAATTTAGAAGTTTGCCTTGAAGCAGTATCATTCAAACAGAGCCAATTAAGAGGAGAGAGGGATCAAGATGCAGCTCTGGTCACAGCAAAACAGCTCTGGCCTCTGAGTGACTCTGAAAAAAAAGAGAGAATAAAAAAAAAGAAATAAACACAGAGACCAAGCTTTTATATATCTCTAAAAGCTCAGTGATGGAAGGTTTTGAGTGCTGCCAAATGCAGACTGAGTGGGGGCAGGGAGGGAGGGAGGGAGGGACTGATGTGTGATTGAACCATTACAGCTCCAGCGCGCGGTTCAGTTTTGATGAATGGGACCAGTGCTGAGTAGAGGTGTAGGTTTGACAGTATGGGTCAAGGGCTGCGCTATAGGAGCAGAGTTTGAAGCTGGTAGATGCAAAATGTGATTCATAAGAATGTGTGTGTATGTGTGTGCACGCGCTTATGGTTAATTCCCTGTGGAACGGGAGCCAATCTGGGCTTTAGGCCTTGGGTTATTGATTGGCTCCTGGAAGACCATCATTCACTCCTCTTCCAGCAACTATCCCACCACCCCAGCCAAACCCCTCTCCTCCAGCACTCTCCACACCCTCCTGCTGACCAGCTGAGTGCAGTGGACGCATGGAAGTTCAAGACAAGGAGTTAGGTTTGGGTCACTCTCGAACACATGAGCCGCTCTGTGGATGAAAGGTGAGAAAGGTGACGAGTGTTTGGTCTCAATCACTCCTGGTTAGGGCCATTAGAGAAGAATATGGGGGAATGGGTAAGAGGTGGGATTTCAACAAGAGTCGTTTATCATGGATGTTTAGAAGATGAGAACAAATTCAATGAGATTTTTTTTTTTAATTCAGATTCCAATTAGACAATAGTTTCCTGGTTCAATATATAAATACTGTTCGCTGAATCACAATGTTTTTTTGAGAAAAACAGTCTTGAAATCCATCCAAAAAGTTTAGGGATAAAATCAGATTGTCATTGCCAAAAACGATATTATCTGGCAGGGCCGGAGTAGCCATCTGGCTCTCAAGGTGGGCCAATATGCCTTTAAATTTATTTATTTTGCCAAAGGATATTCAACAAGCTATTAGTGACCACAAGGAAATGAAAAAAAAAAAGAAATCTTTCAACACTGGACAGCGCCAACCGAGCCACAATTCAAAATACTGTTTTTTTTGGAGGTGGGTGTGGTTTGATCACTCAGCTGTTGGAGAGAGAGGCAGGGCGGACTCAGCAGGGCAGTGTCAGGTGAGCTTATGAACATAACTGTACCTAATCATCTAAATCTGTTAATTTATCAGCGACTGGACTGAGGTGGAGGAGGGACTGATGGAGACGCACCAAAAAATCACAGAGACAAGAAATGTAGATCGCCGGAGATCACAGGAAAAACTGGTTAGTGAAAAGAGCCAGACGCCAGTGAAGCCCAGCAGTAAAGGCACACGGTGGAGCGGCATCTTTATATTGTGTGTGTGCATTACAATAAAGATCTGTGAGCAAAGCTCTGTGTCCATGTGCTCCAAGCCGAGAGATCCCACGGTGGTAACCATCAAGGGTTATAACATCCAAAAGCACAATAAAAAGAACTGCATTAATGCCATATACATAACAAGACAAATCAGGAATATCCACAGTGCAGGCAACTGTGCGCACACTTAATCAATATAAGTGTGTTTCTTTTGCAAACGAGTATAACACTTCTGAATAGAGGCAAAAGTCATCATCCCCCCCCTCCCCCCTTCACACAGAGCCCCGGTGTAGCGCTGTGCTTGCTCAGAAACCACTGAGATCACATTGCTCTGACTTCCCGTAATTCGCAGCTCTGCAACATTTCACTAAAAAACCAAGGATGTGTCAGACATGTTGCTTTAATTCTATCACTCAACAGAATAAACCACATTTACATTACCCCAGACTCCTTGGTACACGCTGCGTCTTCTAATGCACATGAAAGGCAGGAGGTCTGTCTACAATTAAAATGTCCATAACTTTTCCACCAATTGTCAAGACGTTTGGTTTGTTCTAAATGTCAGATGTATTTTTATGACACAGAATGCTTGGTTACACTTAAATGCAGCTTTTCATTCCAAATGGATGGTGCAGGATCGGGCCAAAGGACAGATTTGTTGTCCCAGTCCAGCCCTGTTATCATGATAGCAATACGTATTCGTCCATTTCATGGACAAATCTTTTTTTTTCTTTTTTTTTACTAACTTTTAGCTAAAAGATACTCTATAATACTCAAGAGTACTAAAGTTTTAGATATAGAAGATCTCTGTGATAGTGTGTCAGAGCGATCTCAGTCAGCCCAATATCAAGATAATATTTGCATCGCTTCCCCATTGATCTGTGGTAGCAGCAGTATTAGATAAAAAATTTTTTTATTTAATAAACAAATGTTTAATGTCTCCAGCATAAAACCAACACCTGTGACCACGAAATGGCTGCACACACAAACACACACACACACACACACAGCACTCTGTGTGCACAGTTTGTATGTTAGAGAGAGAGAGGGAGAGCGAGAGAGAGCTTTAATGACAGACCATCCTCTTCTCCTAGAAATATTAATTTTTCTAAACCCATTACATATCAGGTAGAAACAATGATTTCAACCCATAACTCATACTATGACAACAAATAAAACAGTTGCTGCATTAGGACTGAATGAAACTGAATTAATTTATTTGCAGAGCATTATCATATTAGTATAATTAATGATATATTTGTTCAACATATTTTCTGGTTATCATTCCTATCGGTATATCTCGAATGCCCCAGTGCAGACCAGCAACCAAAAAAACAAGCACAGGGGGAGTGTGACTGCTTTATATCGATGTTTATAATCTTGTAAATCTAACTTTAATAATTCACTAATGATGCAGTAATGGATAGAAATAATATGATTTGGATTAGCAGGTGAGTTAAGAGCTGAGCTCTGGTAAGCCAGGTTAAATTAGGCCTTTTTTCCCTGATGCCAATGGCTGTTTGCCTCACTGCTTCCTCAGCCAGAGCTCAGAAAGGAAGAGGCTGTCGCTGTACGCCTCTGTACATGCAGCATCCCCTCTCCACTGGGCCTAATTGCTTCGCCTGGAGTGGAAGGGTAGAACAGACAATGGAGTAGATATAGGGATGTAGTAGTGGGGGAAGGTAGTGTGTGTGTGTGTGTGTGTGTGTGTGTGTGTGTGTGTGTGTGTGTGTGTGTGTGTGTGTGTGTGTGTGTGTGTGTGTCAAGGTTCACCACAATATAATTACACAGTGCAGCAATGTAATCACTTTATGGATAAGGCTACATTAAAATAAACTGTTTTAACCCTTTTATGCAGCAAAGATGTCTCTGCTGTTCAACTCAGCTCGTTACAAATATTAAAATACTGACGTATTGAATACTGAAATACTGACGTGCATAAAGTTGTAACTTTATGCACAGTTCATTCCACAAAACAATAGAATACAATGCAGATACACAAACTCCCAAATTGATCTACCAAGAGATAGAGGTGTAGCAAAGATCTGTGGTAATGCTTGAGACCATCCATTGGGCTCGTTTGTCGACTACACCGGTGAATTCAGAACAGAAGGAATCCAACGTGTTGTGAACATTTTGCATCAATTGGAACTCACCCAAGTTAATAGCGATCAGATCACTGATGAACATGCCTTGATTCATTACTGCACTGTCTAATCAGATGTTGTGGTGATTTGGGTATTTTTATCTTCCCGACACAGTAGATTACTGAACGCTCTCTTGACGCAGCCAGGCAAAACACCAGCTCCTGTTGTGAATGTCACACAAGTGTGAGTCAAACAGAGGCTTATAAATGGGGGTGACTCTACTGGGCACGTTAATTAGCAGTGTTAAATTTAGATTAAGAAGAAAAGTGTTTTTCTTCTTCCCCTTTTCATCATTTCATTGCTAGAAGTGTCTGAATTACTGGTTGAATTCATGAGTTGGCTGGTGCAAGAGATGGTTTGTACAATTTATTGGACACACACAGTATCTGATACATGATTACTTAAATGAAAAGATGCTCAAAGTGTGAAAGAAAAATGCCAGAGAGATGCAAAATGAAAAAGGGAAAAGGGGAGTGAGCATGAAATGTAACAGATGCTGAAGTGACCTGACTCATGCTTCCGTTCAGCAGAGTGTATGAAAGCTCTGGCTTGGTGTGAGCAGCCTCTTTACTGAGGTGAGATCTATGGCATATCAGGGGATGTTGAGTCATCACATCAATCCAATCACTGCCATAATAACTAGCACATGCACAGTTTTTCTCACTTACTCAAGGTAACACCATTTTATCTTCAAATCTAAACATGTGCTCCTGAAACATGTAACGACACGTGTATTAAAAAGATGTATAAAACTAAAACTAAATAATAAATCAAATCATTTATCAAAACATAGTGAAATGTTGGTATTCTCAGTGGGAGCAGAGTCCCATTCTGCCATCAATGGTTTCCTCCATTGTCCGACAAACTGAGCTGAATGCACCACCAGAGGCTGCAGCTGTTTCCTCTCAAATATGCTCAACAGTGTCCTCATCCAGCAGCAAAAACAATATCAATCAAATATAATCTACTGCATATTTTTTTATCGGAAAAAAAGTCCCACAGCATTCATGACAGAAAGCTTTGATTTGATTTGAAATCAGTGGATTTGATCACAGAGGCAAATATATGTGATGTTTTCACGATGCCCATCGTTGATGAATGTTCGCAAACTAAAACAAATACTTTGTTACAGTACAGTTATCTAGTCGATTTATTCGTTATCTGTGTATTACTTGAGTATCTTTTTTAGTGACAAATTATATTTACTTTTAACTCCTTACATCTTTACAAAAAACAGGGCCATTACTTTTGTTTTATTGCATTTGAGGGGAATTATCATTATTTCCTACATCAAGAAAGATTTCAATCCAAATGGACAGTAACACAGAAAGAGGATCTATAAGTGCAATGGCCTCGAAGAGGAATAACAATGTGTAAGAAAGTAAAGAATTGGCCAACAATACTGATAACGTTGAACCCCAAACCCAACTCCTTTTCCATCCCTGGCCTTATTTAAATGCAGAATAATCCATTAATACATAGTGCACATTTCCCCCTGGACAGTTTGTCATGTTCTCAAATGTCATTTTGCTTTAACTCATGTTTTAGTAAATAGTTTTTCATTACAATTGGAGTAAGAGTGGTTCAACTTAAATAGTCTTCAAACTATTAATGTGACATGAGCCTAAATTTGCTTTGAACAGTTACACCAAAAAAATAATTCTTTTATACTTTGAGTGCATTTCTGAACCTGTATTCTTATACTTTTGGCCTTTCTATGACTCTGAGTGATCTTGATTAAATCCATGCATGGCTCAGTTAATGTTGATCCAAGGCAGGTTTCTGCTTCAATAATTACTGGAGAACATGAGAAGTTCCTTCAGTGCTTTGTCTCATGGGGATGTTTCTTTTGACCCTCCTGCAGCTGAGCAATCACTGAATCCCAGTCTAGATTAGCACTTTTATTTGGCTGATCTAAGGAGTTTAACCCGAGTCTTTAGAGCTGAGGCAGTTGTTTGGTGCATTTTACCTTTGACCCTGATCTGACGCATGTTGAGACACACACTGTTAAAGAGCTACATCAACAAGAGCTAATTTGGCTGGGCTCCTCTTCTTTGGGGAGGTAAGAGAGGATTAATTGAGGAAATTAGTGGAACATGATGACATGGGAAGCTACATCACGGGTGGTGTGGCCTAGGGGGTAGAGTGGTCGTTCTCCAACAAGACGGTTACCGGTTCAATCCCCACTCTTCCCCATCTGCATGGCGAGATACTGAACCCCTTAATGGCCCCTGATAAAAGGTTGAGTGTGTAGTGAATGTGACTTACATAATTCACCCTTGTTCTTAGTGCGGTTCTATACACTGTTGTTTCATGCAGTTATTTAATTAATGTGTTAGGCATAAGTATGACTGTGCCGGGATCGTGATCCCTTTAAATATCCTATGTGCATGATGACGTTGAGCCCAATGCTTGCTGGGTAACGGGACAGCGCCATTTTGTTTTCAGTGTTTTGATATGTAAAAATAAACGGGACACAGACTTGTGTGCCCAACTTGAGGAATTGCCTTTTGTGTTTAAATGCGATTTCCACAAGTGTACTAATTGTAAGTCGCTTTGGACAGAAATATCAGCCAAATGACATGACATGTAATGTCATGTAACATCAAAGATGTGGGAAGAGGTCATTTGCATGAATTTACCTAGAGAGCGGCCTTTCTCTGTCTTTAATTTACCTTTGTTTAACAGACCTTTAATTTTTCAGTCTCTGCTGATACTGAAATGTTTTTGTTTCTTTTTTCTTGGGTGTGCCAACAAGAATTTGACTTTCTCAGTTGTGGGAGCGTTCAATGGTTCTTTACATTCAGTTTCTGTAATACTGTTATAATGCTCAGCTGTGACACCTAGGAAAATAATGTGGCTGAATGCTGCCTATAGATGTCACAACTGTTTGACATCCAACATCAGGGCGAGTCCAGATTACCAAACCCACAGAGACCATTGAATCACTGCGTGTAAATTACTGATAACATGATTAACTGCAACCATAGAATTTTTTATTTTTAATCTCTTGTGTAAAGCTATTCTCTAATCAAGTTTGTACAAATACATACACACACATTTTTTGTGCACAAAAAACCTTGTGTGGTATCTAACATAAACAGATTTACATGAAGGCCATAGCAGAAGATTACTACACATGGACCCTCACTTAACTCTTAGACCCAATCCCAATTCACCCCTTGGTCCTACGCCTTAGCCTTTCCCCTTCGTTTTGCAAGTTCACGTGTAGGGGCAGGCTCTTCCCAATACCTGATTGGACAGAGGAGTAGGGCCGAGGGGTCAGGCTCTATACCCCTCCAAACAGAGATGTTTCAGACCCTCACTTGAAACGGAGAATTTGAATGAGTTTCCCAAAGTCAGAGCAAGCACTTTGTATTCAAATCTGATTTGTTTTGCCAGTGCATTAAGAGTGTACAACCAGCTGACCACCAGGAGATAATAGCAGTTTAACAAAAAATATATTGGATGGGATAAATCGCTTATTACTTAAAATATAAACATCCTCAATAGAAAATCGATTGTACAGACCATCAGCAGCTTCTCTTTTCCCATGTAAACAGAACCCTGCTGTATCAGAGCAGTCCAGCTGAAGAGTTGCCATTACCCCCACTCATATTCCACAAATTCCTCTTCATCACATATCTAAACACTTATACATTACCACACTACTTTAGATAGCTAACATGCCTTCCTTTCACAGATGAAAACAAAGACAAAGAGCAATACAGAGACTAAAGGTGATTCATACTGCTTATTTTTACACTATTATGTGCAGGCATTTGTTGAAATTATGTAAATTATTTAAATGGTATTACCCTTACTCAGTATTTGAGGGAGAGAGTACTTTCCCTTATTGCCCATCACTTTGTTAAATGCTCTTGTTATTTGACTTTAACGTTAGCACAGAGGAGGGAAATAATTTCAGTTAACAGCTGACAGTTCAGTCGCACCAGAATCGTAAATGGCCTCTACATCCAAAGATTGTCATAATTTCCACTGGATAATGTGCATATCAATAAGCTGGTAATTGTATACCTGCAGTAGAGATGATCACGGAAATATGATGAAAAGATCCTCTGCTTTTATAATATTACTGGCCCTTTTCAAACCGGCTGAAAGTGTAAGTCCATCTTTTAAGTATGTTTCATTATATGGTCCAGCCCTTATCTATACAGCTTAAGGGGATAGTTCACGGAAACATGTACACTAACTCATGATCTCACCACTATGCGTATGGAGTTGATGGGTGAAGTGTTAGAGTCCACAAAACACTTTTGGAGTCTCAGCTGAAACAGTGTTTCAGCCAAAGTGAAGCCTTCTTCAGACATGCCCAATGTCGGGGCTACGGACACTTGGATGACACCACAGGAGCAGCATGTTGTTTGTTACTGTTGATTTTTACACATTCGAAGAAGTGGTCGCCAGTTACTTTAGCTGTATAGATTTGGCTGAAACACTGTTTACCCCTGAGACTCCTAAAGTAGTTTGTGGACTACAACACTTCACCCACCACTTCATCTGCATAGTGGTGATTGCATAATGAGTGAATTTTCATCTTTCTGTGAACTATCCCTTAAACCTTTCAGGGTTGCAGAGAGTTCTGGAGCCAATCCCATCTGACATTGGGCAAGAGGCCGGATACACCTTGGACAGGTCACCAGAAGGTCGGCGGTTCGATCCCAGTCTTCCCCATCTGCATGCCGAAGTGTCCTTGGGCAGAATGCTGAACCCCGGATTGCCCCTCATAGAAAACGAAAGTGCTGCTAATTGATGCAGTTTATGCATGTGTGTGTGGATGGCAATGAACTGTACTGTAAAGCACTTTGAGTGGTCATCGAGACTAGAGAAGCGCTATATAAATGCAAAACCATTTACCATTTAAAAGTTTGTCGAATGTTGATTCTGTCCTCCAATAATGTGACTGTCAGACCCTCTCTTGGTGCTTTTTAACATCATGGGTCATTAGTGGCTACAAATGCCAGGATGACCATGGAGTCCTCTGTGTCACTGACCTTCCTGTGAGCTCCCTGTTATCTCCATCCGTCACCTCATGTCAAGCAATGTGGCGGCCTGTCCCCTGATTAAGACAGACCCCCAAATGAGATAGAAAGAGAATGGGATAGAAAAAAAAAAGGGTTCTCAAAGACAACTTAAAAGGAGGTGCCCCCAAGCTTAGTGAAGATGATATTAGGAAGCGCAGCTTAATTGTGAGAGCAAACCTTTGTGGATGGCCCCAAGATATTCATTTTAGGAATTAATTTGTCACATAAAGAGATCATCAAATCTAAACAGCCCTATGGCATATGAGGTCTTATCCACACAGCAGGCGGATATTGCCGCAGGTTTTTCATTTCAGCACTTTTTGGTGATGGATATCAGTCCAGAAAATCAAAGACTGTTCATAACAAGTCTGAATTGATTAGAGATTAACCGCTTTTTGCATGAAATCACTTACATTGTCAAAAATGTGCAAAAAAACAGCCCACAGAAGCCACCCAGCAACAATAGAATACATTAATAGATTAGCTGATCGGTCTTCTTCCAAGTGAACTGACCTTGAGTAAGTTCTATATGAGCCTCTCTCAGTTTTAATGCAGCCTGTGCGATAAGCAATTACTTTGTTTTGGTGTTGTCTAGTCTGCAATCACCATGGTTAACGTTTGGTTAGGACAACAAGAGGAACTTTAAATACATACACGGTAGCGACAGCCAATGGATGGAGGCATTATGTTTTCCGTGTGAATTTCATATCTCAAGAGCGCGTGAGGGAACATATTAAACCTTTGATCAGTTGTCACTAGGACCAGTATTTTGAAATAAAGTGAATACATTGCAGGGATCTAAGGTCACAGTGAACTTATATAAATCTGGGGAAAAGATAATGTAGAAATATGTACACACATACTGCACTGGTTGGTAGAGGCACATGACTGCATTGCTATAATTCTGTTTTTTCTTTAAAATAGCTAGAGAATGGTGCCACTTTCATTTCTATTCCTCACCTTTTAAAGGGCCCATATTGTGTAAAAAACATTCTCTGGGCTTCTACTATCCGTAATGAGGGGGTCAGTAGGTGCCCTT
The DNA here is from genome assembly GCF_947347685.1 of Pleuronectes platessa. Lineage (NCBI taxonomy): Eukaryota > Metazoa > Chordata > Actinopteri > Pleuronectiformes > Pleuronectidae > Pleuronectes > Pleuronectes platessa. Next base: position 3,770,143 of record NC_070633.1, read on the forward strand.
AAAGTATGAAAACAGTCACTCCGCAGACTTCTTCACTCAGTCCAGAAATATGTTATCGAAACGTCTCGTTTTGTACTTCCTCCCCTGTATGATGTCATACGGGATCGCACTTGTCCCCCAGCCCCCCCCAGCCGGTACTAGTCCAGCCTCCGTAAAGTCTACGTTACTTCGTATTGAAACTCTGTTGTGAAACTCCGTATTGTAACTCGGGATGATACTCCTACATTGACTTGAATAAATATGAGGACGGTGTAACTTACCGTTCAGAAAACTCCTCTTGTAAATATGTGGCTGGTCTTTTATAGCGGTATCCAAAAATAACAATGTGACTTTCAGCTGTTTTTACAGCCAGTGAGATCCAGAATGAGACCAGTGATAAGTCGCATCTCACTCAAAGTGCAGTCAGCCAATCAGAGGAGGAGCTCAAGAAGCAGGCGACAACACCCTGTTCTGTCTGCAGCTCCAGAGAGAGGCAGAAGAGAGGACATGGAAATACACATCGCAGAAGTATTTCTTACTTAAAATCACTGATATATCATCTTAGGGGGACCAATACCTAAAATTATATCCCAGAAAGGTGAAATATTGGGCCTTTAAAGCTCCAGTGTGTAAGATTTAAATGAATGGGATCTATTGGCAGAAATTGAATAAAATAATCCTTGTGATGTTTTCAGGAGTGTGTAATGATATAAATTCTAGTTATTGTTGTTTTCTGTATCTTAGAATTGTAGATCTGTTAAATAGACCAAGAACCCATTGAAAACCAACATTCATTTCCATTACTCACTCATATTTTTAAACGTCTAGAATTCAAAACAGAACTAGATGTAGAGTTCCAGTTCTTCTGGCTGGGTAATTTTAGCAGGTAGTGGATCGTACACCAAATTGAAGGATGGATTAACCATTCACCCGATGAGGGCTCCAGATGAGCAGTCAGTCAATCAAGTTATCCTAATTCCTCCTGAGAACCAGTTTATTTTTAATGAATTCGCGTTTCAAGTATTTGTGACATTTTAGTACAAAAGTGATGAATGTCAGCTTATGATTGAGCATGTTGAAACATCAATGGATGACCAAATTGAGCAGCTGTTTTTTCTCTGTGGATCATGTCCAAATTTTAGGTCCATCAAAATATTTCATCGAAACGTGATTCACCAACTGATGGCCATCGGTTACGGAAGTGGTTTTAGTTGAAGAATCGCACAGTGACTGTTGGTAGCAAAGGTGAAGTGAACAACTCTCCCCTTTGTCAAAGTCCATCCAACCTTTGTACCTGACAGACACAAGCCACATGATAAAAAGTGAGTTTGGCGTATGAATGAAGAACAAATGCTGCTGCTTGTCATGGGAGCACTGTCTGCATTTTTCACATCGACCAACCAGGGCTAACAGACTTGTCTATGTGGAAGGGGCTGTTCACATACTATTGGTCACATGGTGTAGTTGCTAAGTTACTTTTTGAAATTTCAACAATTACAATTTGGCTCAACAAATTATCCCTGAATAATCTCAACAAGCTCCATCATTGAATGCTCCTTACTTCCATTGCAACCTTGAGATTCCTTCACAGGAGACTTGGACAATAATGAATGTGCGTTGGTCAAAGGAGTGTGCTGAAGCCTTTTCTTTTCATAAATGCCTTTCCCTATAAATAGTGAATTTGCTAATATCATGTTGACATCTTTCCTGACCTTTTTTATTTGCCTCATAGCGTGGAATACCTGGTTCGTCTTTGGACTAAAATTGAAATTGCCCACAGGGAAATATAGGCATACAGTACAGTCTGATTTTAAGCATATGCTAATGCCTAGGGATAGTGCTCTTGTCTGCACCTCTTCATATCATTATGACCTTGTTCAGAGAAAGACAGATGGAGAAAGAAAGCTTGGAATACACAGGAACTACAAGAGTGCTAGGTGAAAAGATTGTGAACAGAAAGTCCAAATAGAGTAGAACTGAATATGTCATTAGTGATGAAATGAAGGGTGACCGTGTGGGTTTGGATATAAAAAAAAAAAATGCTAATCTAAATAATATCATCTGTTGTGCATATGATGCCTTAAGCGTGTCACCATTAAAGCGTGGGCCTTTGTGCATTCATTAAATGTGGTTATCAGAAAAATATTGAATATTAATATTAAAAATATCAATATTAGATAATAACTTTGATTCATTAAAATTACCTCGGGGCACCACTCTTCAAAGGAAGGGAAAAGAGCCAATTTATTGATTAAGTGTCATGACAAAAATTACTACAAATTTGGAAATCTGATCAATAATTAAATTAATAACTATAATCAAAAATTACAATATAGATAGATAGCAAAGTTGAAGGATATAGAGTTCTTGACAGTGTCGAGTTTGGCAAAATTCACACCTAGCAACATGAAGACAAAAGACCCCTTGGATTGTTTACACATTGTGGCTGAGATCACATGTATGTGTTAGTTTTGGGGAGATTTGTGTGTGTGTGTGTATGTGTGTGTGTGTGTGTGTGTGTGTGTGTGTGTGTGTGTGTGTGTGTGTGTGTGTGTGTGTGTGTGTGTGTGTGTTGGTGCCATGTTAGAGAAGGTAGCTAGTTACATGCAAAGGAATACTGTGAACTAACAATAACTATCGAATAACTTATTACCAAATATCACATCAACACAAATCAAACTTGTGAGAACATACATGTTTTAAATTTGCTTTTGAAGTTGACACTGTTGTGATGGACCTCAGGTCACATGATCTGGTGATATGTAGGTGGTAGATGTTGAAGAATCATTCAGTACAATGCCTGGACCAAAACATTTCCCCAGCAGAACATTGCTAAGAGCATCACACTACGTCTGTTGAGTACCCTTCGCCCATAATGCATCTTGGTGCCCTTCCTTCTCTATTCCCAGGTTCATAGTGCACCCGCATTGGTTCATATTACTGCCTTGATAATGCCTACTTAACATTACAATGAAAAACTGCAGTATAGACGTCAGGCTGCATTTTTGCTCATCAACAGTAAATTCACTTTCCACTGCCTCAATAAAAATAGCAATGTACCAGTAATGCCACTGACCACACCTTATTTTAAGATCGAGAACATTTTCTATCAATGCGGCCGCTGAAAGGAAAATTACAACTGTGTCAGTCTGAAACTTGCAAAGACATATTTGGAGCTTCGGCCTGCTTTGTGCCAGTAAGCTAGGGCCCATCAACTTCAACTTTAACAAGATAATCAATGTTATTAATTTCACATGTCAGTGGTTTTAACTGTGTGTCTGATCAGCTAATGCACTGTATTTAGTATGCCTATATAATAAGTGTCTGGAACTGGGATTTCTATGTAGCACACTGTTGAAATTGTTATTATTAACTTCCCTCTGTAGAATCTTTTGCCCGGACACTTTAAAAAGTGACAAAATGTAATCTGGCCAAAGTGTAACTGCAGGTCACATCTGGACTAGTTTACTGAGCAGCCTGAGTGAGGATGAGCAGATGTGTGTGTATGTTTCTCTGGATACATTAACTTCTACTAGTAAGAATGATCTGAACCATTTGTTAGCAACAGAATAGAAACATTTCTGTAAAGAAGTAGTTTTGATGACCTCAAAATAAAAAAGACCAACACACACACACACACAAACACACATAGAAATAGATGTTCCTTTTGCCTGAAGCTAAACGGAATGACTCCAAACTTATCTGGCTGACCAGTGAGAGAGGCAACCATAACGTCAATTAATATTACACACACACACACACACACACACAGTCAGACATCCCTTAAAGCTGTGGTCACTGCTGTGCACATGCATGACTCACCTTATTAGTGATATTATGATATCAGGCTGCTTTCCCCAGATTACTAGCATATCCAAGTGCAGCTGTGGGCATTTCTATGTGTGCGTGTCCGTGAGATGTGTGGAGTGTGTCCTCTGGCACATAGCATGGTCTATAACAGAGGTAGTACAATAACAGGTCTCTAAGACCCTTAATCTCACAGACTGGTAGTTTAAATTCGTGGCTACTAAATTAAAGCTTTATGCTTTTAATCATATCACATAACCTCTTACTGTAAATGGAACTTGCTCTGGTGTTTCCACATGAACATGTGTTGCTACAAGAGTATGATACTTGGGTGAGTCCATAATTTCCCTATATAACAAAACAGACAAAAGGAATCGAAGCTGGCTTGGTAGGGATCAGGACATCAATACAATTTCTTGACGTCCGGCTATGCCAGTGATTTATTGGTTTCCTTGTAAACACACACTACTGAAACACACACCACCGACCAATCTAATAAACCAGGTAGTGTCATGGCTGAACTCGTATTGTTGATTTATTGGATATACAAAAGTCTATAGAGACATCAGAAAGCTAAGGTATGTTATCAGAAAGAAGCAGACAGTCAAGTACATTAGACAAATGCATCAGTTCTCACATCCTCCATCAATATATGAATTCTACCATGCAAGTACAAACTGACAGCAATTGTCATATTTCTTTGGTAATAATTGTTCTTTTTTTTTTTTTCAGATAACTTGAGAAACATGTTTTTCATAGACGTTACCACGTTAAGAGACATATGGTGTATATCAGGTGCAGTGTGTGTATAGGATAATGCATAATGTTATATTAAACTAAAACTAAAAACACTTACATTGAATTGTTCCCTTTTTAGTTTTTTTTCCACTCAAGCTATAATTATTTGTTATGAAACAGTGATTGGTGTCCTGATGGGCGTCGATAGGCTCTGCTGTTGTCTTGTGAGTCTGTTTTCCTCCCAACAAGTCTGTGATGAGCTCTGCTGTGTTTGTTTGCAGATGTCTCTTCAAAAACATATGTCCCACCCACTTGACCTGTTGAGAATGCTGAAGTCCTCATGATATCAAACTTGCCAGAATCATGTTGGTCCAAGTCTGTTACTAATCTATTTGCCACCGAATTGTCATCACGGCAACAGCCAAAGATGACAGCCAAAGGAGGCTGAGGAACTGATGCTCTCACTATCCACCATGAGGAGTTAACAAGTACACTATGCACAATGATCACAAGGCACTCCAAATAAACCCCATCGTTTGTGACTGACCACAAATTTCTATTTACTTAGTGTAACATTTATTCCATGGTCAGACAACATGAAATATGCATAATTCCAAATAGCTAATTGGTCAGAATAGGTGATTTAGTCACAGATTGTAATATCTAAGTGATTTTTTAGATTCATAAACATCCAATGATATTCATGGGTGTCCATATTAAACTTATACTAATATATCGAGATCTTTCACTGGATAACAGTCACCTTCAAAGCTTTAACATTCTCTAGAGTAACACAAACAGGAAAGGATTCAAACTGTATCTCTTCATTTTCTAGGTGTCGAACCCTGAATATGTGATGTGGCAGAGTGATTGGAACTCCTTTCCAGGAACGTCAGCAACAACCGTTTGCCAAGTACTGGCATGCCCCAGATGTGAGCGAATGTCACTGATTGAGCTATTACTAGCCAAGTACCCACCAAGACTTCCCCCCCCCGGCCATATTGCACCCCTCACCACCTCAACTAGCAGCCAGCATCGATAGCTGTCGGTTCAGCTCGTAACGTTCTCCCAACATTCCTTTGATCTTAATGGAAATCAGCATGCTAATCTGGGTGAGTGTAGTGAGGAGATTCCCGGTGGGAGCTCTGTTCACTTTGACAAAACTTCCATGGTTGTTCCTTACATCTGAGTGGAGATTAGCCGCAGCATAGCCACCAAAACCTTAACAACCCTGCATGCTGGTTTACGATTGGCTTGCTCTCTGGCTTGTTGTGTGACCACAGAAACAATGTGGGGATTATAAGGGCACGTCTGTCTAATTACAGCACACACCCATGTACACTAGTACAGAGTGTAGCTTCTTGTACTTTCATGTATTTTCAGTTGAAGGCTTATCCTGTTCTGGTGATCTATTTCAAATCTCAACATGGAGCTATATTTGACTAATAATGGAACAAACTTTCTCTTCCTATGACATTGTTCCTTCTCAAAAGTATCCCTTACACATTCCATACAAATGATCCCTCCTCTCTGCTTTCTGTCTTATCTCTTCCCCTTGATTCCTCTGTTTCTTATCAGCTTAATTTATTCCTACTTTTCTCCATCTCTAACCCTCTATTTCTTACCGATTTCTCTCCTTTCCAACCAGCTTCTCAACAAATCATCCTACCTTTCCTATGTCCCATCTTAATTTACTGTGACTCCCACCTTAAATTCTTATTCAATTATTTTCCCTCAATGTTTCAGTATTTTTCAAATTAAGTGTCTGTTTTATCCCCATACACACTCTGGGCCCCCATCCCCCCCTCCAACACATTCTTTCAAATTGCAAAGGGCTGTGTCCAATCATTTTGACAATCCAATTGCCTTGATCACATCTTAATTTGCTTTTGTGAAGAGCTTGTTCGCAGAGACTGTTTTCCCCATTTGCACAATTCACAGTGTCTTTCACCCATTACGACTGCAGTCCTGTACCCTCTCCATTAACTGTAGCTGGTAAGGACAGCTATGAACCCTTTCACCTATTTGGGCACCACTTCAGACGCAGCACGTTTAGAGCTTACTCTTGCTGTTTGACCCAAGCGTATTCACTCGGCCCACACGTTCTCTTCCACAGCTTCATGTTTTCTCCTTTTCCACTGATTCTCTAAAAATGCTTCTCCTGAGTCTGTAGCCTTTCTTTGCCCCAGTATGTGTGTGTGTATGTGTGTTTGTGTGTGAGTTTGGTTATTTACATATCTGGCTACCTGCCAGTTCACAAACGTGCATCTTGGCTGCGAGGGTCTCTGCGGTCAGCCAATCAAACATCCCACAGGTCAAGAGTGAGGAATGATACTGGTGTTACAAACCATCATCATGCTGGGATTTGTCCCCCCGGGCCAGCACTGCTCTCATTCAGTGAGCTGTGGTCTGTGTGGATGTAAATAGAAAATGCACGCTGATTCGATTGTGACTCTATGCCTTTGATGATAACCATGATAACAAGTTCCAATTAAAGGGGCTCCCGTTTGAACAAAGGCTGCATGTCAGCTGCATTTACACTGACGTCATATTGTGACAAGAAGACAGGAGATGAGGAGAGGTGGTGGTCGAGTGGCAGAAACTTGGACTATGGGCAGAGAAGGTCTTTGGTTCGTCTCCGGTTCGACTCCACGGAGAGACAACAAAAGACAAACCTGGATTGATCTGTCCAAACATCCAAGAGTCTCCCTACCCTCTCTAGTGCCCCTGAGCAAGGCACCTCACTCCCCCAACATCTGCTCCCCGAGCGCCGTACATGGTCGCTCACTGCTCTGTGTGTCCTGCACCAGATGGGTAAAAAGCAGAGATTAAATTTTCCTACCTGCATGGGTGTGCCTTTGCATGTGTTTGGGACGAATAAATGGATCTTAATCTTAATCTTAATGACGTGTCTGTTCCCCTGCAGTATTTACCACTGAGTCTGCTTCCATCAGTGCTAATACAGTATTCTAAGGTCCCCTGCAAGCGCTGGGTCCTTTCTCTGCTCAAATCCAAAACAACGTGTGACAGAGTTAAGGGCTAAAAGTGAAAGTCTAATTGAAGAAGCTGCTATGTAAGAGGGACAGATTGGTAACTAGGATAACGTTAGTCAACAACCCCTCACCAGTGTGTCAGACTTTATCATGGAGCCAGCAGGGCCCAAGTCCAGACAGCCAACCACTTGGCAAGCACCATCAGATGTTATTGAGCTACATTAAGGCCACCATTTCAATGCTGTCACTGAAGGGATGCAGACAAGCCCAAGTTTTCACTTTTGACAACCAATTTTCTGTCTTCAGTTTGGCAAGAGGGATTAGTGGAATGTTTCCACTTAATTTCCCCTCCTTCCTTTAATTCTGTTATCTTCCCATCCCTCCTTTTTAAATCCTAACTATGATCAGTTTATTTTCCCCTTCACAGATGCTGGCCAGAGATAGCTGGCCAGCCAGGGACAAGTTAGCTGGTCATGAAAATCTTCAAAGTCATGAAAGTCAAGAGCACTGCTAATCTGCGAGCTGTGAATCTTTTCTGTGCTCTTTCTGGCTCTCTGCGTCTCTGCAGTCTCTTCAGTTTTCTCCCTGTTTGCTTCATGCCAGTGCAGTGAAGGGGATGGCATGATGTCTAGTGAATTATTCAGATCTAGGGAGCTAAAGCTGAGGCTGCTGCAGCATCTGAGGCCTTTTGACTGGATGCCCCCAGGGGCATGCTCAAACCAGCATGACCCTTCTCTCTGCCATACACTAATGCACATGCACTTACACAGTCCCACACAGGGACATATTAACTTACTCACAGGGGCATGTATACATGGAAGGGCAGGAGAGCTACTGGCAAAATAAAACTGTGATTTTCAGGGTAAGTGCTAATGTATTATGAAAAAAATACCACTGCTCATCCTGTATAAGTATAAGCAAATGTATTTAGCTGACAGGTGGTAACTAGTTGGATAAAAGCCTGCGTAGTGCTCTCAACAAACTGTAATGCTCACTTGAATCTATATGGAAGAGTTGGCAGAAGAAAGAACATATTGAACATTCTGGATTTCCAGGAATAGTTTCAGAACTGGACATAGAGTCTGACCTCCTTATGGCAGAACAGTTGGTACAGGTAAGCCAAAATTAAAGGTTAATCCTCTGATCAATAGCTACTTTCAAAACAAGAGAACAGGTTCTGTTGTTATCACAATAATCCTATATCCTCTAAAGAACTAACACATTGGATCAGAGTTATATTATGGCCAATTTGTGTTCTCCTAATTTCATGATAGGCTATATCGATGGTGTCTCTTTATAAGCTTAAGCAGTAATTTGCTATGACATAAAGGTTTGCTCTTTGGCACATATTGATATCAAGAATAAAATGCAGTGCAAAACATCTTTTAGAATCTTATGCATTAATGGGACAGCTTAGCCAAGCATTTAGTCAAGTGTTTGTTAATCAAAATGTGCAGACATTCTGTGGAGAACATGACAAAGATGAACCTGTCCATTTCATAGCTAAACTAAGGGCCGGGTGGTAGTGGATGGTGCTTACAGAGTACCTGAATCCGGCAAGGTTCTACGTCTGGAGTTTGTGAATGTGATATATGAAGAGTATGTGAAATCTATTCATATGATTTTAATTCACACATAAATATGTTAAACATAAAAATAGTAGACATGTTTCTCATAGAGCTGAGTGCATCAGATAAACCAACTTCACACACTTGTAAAAGTAATAATGAGCACCCTTCCGACTTTAACAGGATGTTTAAGATTGGAACTGGCACCTATTTGATTAAATCAGGCACCTCCTTTGTCACTATCAAAATCTGTTACATTGTGTAATTGTGAAATATATAATCTTATCTGTTCTGTCATTTCTTTATGTCCCGCTGAAGTCACTCGTAAATCATGTATTTGTCTATTCTGATGCATTTTTTAAATCTGATTTAAAAAAGAAGAGCCACATCAATCATTCAGGTCAGGAAGTGACATCTGAAATATTTCTGCTTTTGAGCTACTGTCATAGTGATATGAGTCTCAACAACTGAACTGGCAAAAGTTGTGGATCAACAGGATGGAAAGAGCAGCGGCACAGCAGGTAGCTAGAACATTGCTACTAGCAGCAATTTAAGTGCTATATAACCTGCCAGCCGACATGCCTGGCATGAAGAAGAGGAAGATGATGATAGGGAGGACAGTGGGGTATAGTGGAGATGAAGGGGACACAAGTTCAGTCGGTAAGGACCCAAGTCTGGGCTGAGTTGCTGTAAAAACAAGTAAGCTCATTGGTCCAAAACTGAGGGCATGGAGTTGTCTAAAAAGTTATCTCATGCTCAGTTAGATCCTCTATTAAAGGCACAAAGTTGAGCAACTGATGGCCCAACATTTGTATCCTAAGCCTGACTGCATGTCTCCTTTGTCCTGAAGACAAAAAGAAGACATCCATAACTCCCTCTCCCACAATCTTCCATCACACCTAGTTGAGATATCAAATCTTACAGACCCCTGGGTGTTTACCCAGCCTCAGGCCTCCATTTAGGCCTGAAAGAGATAGACTGCTTGAACGTTCTTCCAAGGTAGCGGCACAAAAGGCTGCCAGATCAGCAGCAGCTGCCAAGCACAACGATTCACCAGCAGATCTACAAGCAACAGCAGCCACAACCCGAGTCACCATTGAGCAGCTACCTCTTTCAGGAGAACAAGCATTGTTGACAGCTCACTGGACTTCTGGACAACAGAAAGGACATGCATGACTTCCTCCCTTTCCATGGACTGGGTTAGCATTAGAATAAGCAAACACTAGACAGTTTAACCTTGATCAGTGTGTTCTTTTAATTGTGTTGTGATATATTTGTTGTTTAGGTTATTGAAAGCTGATGTTGATTGTTTTATTCCTTACACACGACTCAGGGTCTTCTTGAACCAGAAGCCAGCACCTCACACTCACATCTCCCTGAACTGAACACACATGTGACCTCAGCCACATGGTCTGATTACCCTTTAGTCATTGCAGTAGACACAACCTTTTTTACAAACTCAAACACCAACCCATCCAATACACTTGTGTATAGTGAGTACATTTTCCATTTGTGTGTTTTCCTCTTCATTGCTTTTATAATAAATGTTTTACTTCAAAAGATATGCTGTCAATGTATTAATGTTGCATGAACCCTAACCTCCACACTGTCAAGAACTCCCAAATCCTACAACCTTTGTTAACTATTGATGTGGTGATGGTAGTTATAGTAACCAAGTTAACTATTATCAAACTCTACATCAAAGTTCCACATTGATAGTTATTGATATTTATGTGAATGAATCAGTGAACTGGCTTTCCTTTTACCTGATTTGAATGGAGGTGCCAGAGCTAGCTTCACAATCAATTAAGGTAATTATTATTTATTATTATTATTTTTAATGTATTGTGAAGGTATGCATGCTCAAGGTCCAACAGTGCTGATGATTCATGCATCAGGCCAATTAATGAGGGAATGGATGACCTGTTCATTCTGATAGATGTACCATGTGCTGGCAAGTGGTTTAATGGTTTTTATGTCCCTCAATATTTTGTCATATGATTTGTGTGAACCCCACAGCTGAGCAAGTGGCTGTTTCTGATGTGAAATAAGCCCCGTTCTTGTGAGCATGATAACTGAGGGTCTAGTTCACTCTGGGATCAATTGTCATGAGAGATACTTGTATTTATGACCACGTCTGTTTAGGTTTTATGTATCAATAAACGAATGGAAAAGGCCACAAAATGATTGGCTGACATACACGTGACTACAGCCGAGGAGCTGTTTCAGCTTGGTGCTGTGATCGTACTGGAACAGAGGAGGAGGAGGAGGATGACAGACAGACAGCACATGTCACTCTCAGCCTGTTTGCTTTCCCTGCTTGTAAATACAACTTTTGGCCCTGATTCTATTTTCAAGCTGCTGCAGCAATAAATCCAGACAGAAGGGAAACGACAGTGGAGTGAAGGGACAGAGAGAGAGAGCTGCAAACATAAAACGCTGTCTCTATGCGCCTCCCACTGCTGATTTTGTGTCCGATTATTGTGAATTCTGTGTATAAATAATACTGTGTTCGTGGTGGCACTTCGGTTTAGTTTTATCGACCAGCACCTAGTGTGCTACAATAACTGTGGATTTAATTTAATAAGTTCTGTGACTTTTTCCTCTCCACGGACCTGCCAGAACTGCAACTCACAAATGAAGAACTGCTTGTCAGGGTTGCAGTGAGCTTTATCAATTAGTTCCTCCTACTCTCTAAAACAAAAAATACTTGGACAACATATTAGTGGGAGTACTTTTCTTTGTTTTAGGTTTTTAAATCATTTTTTGGGCAGATTTTCCTTTGTAAATCTGCCCACTTGTCATGTAATGAGCGGGAAAGTGTGGGTTGGTGAAGAAAACCTGTAATAATGATGTATTAATGAGAGCGAGAGCAGCTGCTGACTGACACACTGTTTACCTTGTGTTTTCTCTAATGCACCAACACCCAGCTTACCCCCCTCCAACATACCCGCAGGCAGGACTTAGTTCACAGATGCACACTCGTACACACACGCATACAAACACACATACCGTGGCAGAGTGTCTGAATCAGTCGGAGTGAATGACAGGGACGGATAAACAAGCTTTTCTCTAAAACTCCTGAAGCCTCTCTTTAGGGTCAGGAACAGCAAGGGAGTAGAAGTTGGTAAGTAAGATTTACAAAGGCTTTTGAATAAGTTCAAGTAGCACCCCTAATTATTTTGATAGTAAAGGAAAGCAGATATATAAGCTCAGTAAACATATTAAATCTCTGCTGGCAGTCGATAAGAAAATCGACTGTAGTAACTGCTTGCATATTTTCATCTCCTTTTACCTCCTCTTTCCGTCCTCTTCCAGTGTTTGGCCCAAAAGCTCCATTTTAATCTATTGCCCTAAGAAGACGGACAATATTTTTAACTTGACAGAGTTGGAGGGGGGGAAGAAAAAAAACATCTCCTTTTATTGACGCCGCTGAGTTTCACTTGGACCCTGTAGCTATGATACACACACAAGCGCATAAAAGAAGACAGAAATTTGTCTCTCCGTGGACCCACAGCCCCAGGAGATGAAGAGTGGATTCCCTCTCTGCTGTCGATTTTTCTCCCCTGCTTTCTTTATTTGTCTTCCAGGCCAAGACTCTTTCATTTCCTGTTGGCTCTCACACTTTATAGAACATGAGATGTTTTCTTTAGCCCTCGCAGATAATGTGGAGATGGTATCTGTGGTGGGCGGTTGGCCACCAGGTGAAATTGTGGAGCTCCTGGGTGCAAAAGTTTGGAGCTGTAGCCCTGCTTCCCGCTGTCAGGTGGGTTGACTCCAAAGTCACAAATATCCTCTGTCAGCTGCGTGAAGGTTCCCAGTGTTTTCTTGCAGGGTATATCATCTGCTGTGCATCTTCCACCAGGGAGGGAAGGCACAGAGGGGAAATCACTTCTTTTAATCAGAGTTATAAATCTGCTACAGCCTCCAGTTGCTATCTCGCTTCACATCGCACACCATACCTCTTCAGCAAGGCCTCGAAGACGTTAGATTAGAGAGGACGCATATCAGATGCACAGCAACCCCAGGACACTGATTTTATATGTTTCACCCAGGAACAGAATCCAAGAGATGCAAGTGAAGCAGCTCGGAATCTGGATTCATTTCACACGCGCTGCGACTTGGATTTTCATCTTTAGTATTTTTCATTCAGACTCATCAGTAGAGCATTCTTTTCAGGATCTTGTTTTAAATTTGGATCCTCAAAATTGTATTTTATCCGACTAGATTGATAGCCCAAACAATCTAGAAACACCGGCTGTAGACTCTGTTCTAAAAAAAGATAGATACGAGCTACAAGAAAGAATTTAGACACTAGCTTTTTCCATTCTTTGGTTGTATTTGTGGAATTCAGTGTGTTTGTAGATAAGATTCCATGTCATTGATACATTGCTGCTGCATTAAATTTGACCACTCAGGAGACAATTTGCTGAATTTCAGTAGAATTTCCTAAAAATGTAACTACATTGACAGAATGTGCGTGTGCATGCAAACATTTAAATAGGAAAATAATTTGTTTTCTAATTAGTTTCTCTTTAAATGAGCTGTTATTACAAAATGAATTGTAGCAATTTGATTTTAGTCTATTTGGATCTACCCATTTCAGAAGAGATGAATCATTAATCATTGATTTTCATATTTTCCCCTAATTAAATTTGTGCAAAGATAGAAATAACGGAAAGATACATTTCACTTGTTTAACTGTACTGAGCAACCATTCAGCAACACACACACTTATACATATAGAAAACCTCATTATGAGACACCACTGAATTAAAGTTGCTGAGTTGAATCATTTCAGTGTGTGTAGGCCACAGTCTGTTCCAGAATCAGACACACACCATGAACTCAGACTCTAGTGTGGTAAACAAATGAAACTGAGCATCATCCTCCCTCTCCGTTTTCCTTCCTCTTTAATGGTCTCTACTAAAATATAAACTCTACGCCGTAAAAATAGAATTGATTCTGCTACTAGTCCACAACAATGTTGGTTTTAAGTGGATATTACATCAAACATACGAAACATTTTTGCCCCTTGATTTCTTAATGAATTTAACTAAATAGTAATAGTTTTTTGCAGCTTTGGCTTTGAAAACGAGCGCTGGACCTCTTTGGATCTTAATAGCTCCCTTTACAATCATGCCTGTGCAGTCAGCTGAAATCGCTGCCATAGAGGTACGAGCTACAAAAATGTAATTTTTCTCTGGTCCTTGAGGCCCAATTAAGAGTTTGCTCGCAACCCTTAGAGTCCAGTCCACTGATACAGTATAAAAAACAAAATATTTATATGATTAATTACCTCTAAACTGCAGGAGAAACAACAACAAACCCTGGACCAACCATCTAGAAATAACCTAATTGAGGATAGAGATTTTGAATAGCTTGATATGGTGCGCAATGCACCATTCTCTATGATGTTCTGCTGTCTCGCTATGAAATATTAATGCACATTGTGTTTTCTCCAGCTGAATGCTTTGTGCCCCAACATTTGCATTAGAGCAGTTATTGCATTTCAGCCACCTCAAAAGCAAACTGTGATGACTTTATGTTGTTGGGGGAAGAAACAACACAATGTCTTTGTTGGACCACATTAAATACAGACACAATCTGTTTTTGCATCATCAGCATTCTGTTCTGTGTCCGCTTGTCTCTCACTTAGGCGACAGAGCAGGTTAATCAAAACACAGGCTTTCTGCCTCACACACACAAACACACACACACACACACATGCACACTCACGCACATCAGTTATATCTCTAAGTGTGTGCGGCAGTTTAGAGAGGCTATCGAGCAGCCTGTCATAACAAGTGAGGATCACACACACCGCCCTGATGAAAGCAGTAATAAAGAATAGCCACTGGCTTTATCTTTCACGATGTCTGTGACATATGTTAGAGGATGATGCATTCTCTCTCTTTTCTCACATGCACACAGGCCGCGCACAAATAACACACAACATATCAATACAGGAACAGCTTGCTGGCGCACACCGCCTCGCGACACCGCGGCATGTTGGGAGATGCTGTCCAGGGTATGTGTGTGTATGCGTGTGTTTTGAAATCGGCAGAGCACAAACAGATGTTCAAAATGCTGTTGGAAATCTCCTGCTGTTTCCCTAACCTCAAGATCCTCTTCCCCAACCCCATTATCTCTCTCTCACTCACTCTCTCTCTCTCTCTCTCTCTCTCTCTCTCTCTCTCTCTCTCTCTCTCTCTCTCTCTCTCTATATATATATTTTGGTCTGTATCTTTCTATCTCTCCCTATGTTGTTCTCTCTCTTTATTAACTTCTCTCCCTCTCTTTGACACAGTGAAAAAAAAGAAATCACTGCTTATCTCGCCACCAACCCCTCATATCCCCCCTCCCCCCTCCCCAAGCACGCACATGCACGCACACACACACACAAAACCACCCCCTCCCTCCTCCACCCCCGGGGGCTTGTTATGGTGTTGCGCACGCCAATGACAGATAACGACTGGGCTAATGAATTTCTAAACTAATCTATATTTGTACACAGTTCACAAGGGGCCAAGCAGGCAGAAAGAGAGAGAAGGGGGAGAGAAAGAGAGCAGGGGGGGGTGGGGAGAGGTGGGAGGGGAAGTCTATATTAAGGAAAGTGAGAGGGAAGGCGAGGGGGGGGGAGATAAGCGGTCCGATTAACAGAGTCACGACAGAGGCTTGAGCTAAATATGAGCATCATCTTTGGGGTCTAAGCTGAGTGAATTATTGGTACGGTCATGCAGAAACTGGCAATAAAGCCTGGCCAACCTTCTCCTCAAGAGCTGCAGCCCAATCTACAGGAGCCTGACGTGGCATGCGTCCAGCTAAGTGCTGTTACAGGAAGGCTTTGGCACAAAAACGGTCGGGTGTCCCAAATGTTTTCCAAAAAATGTTGAGAAGGTTCTAAGAGAGAGGCCCGCTGGAATCCTCCCACTTTGGGGACCTGAAACAACAGCTCAGGCCCTAGAACTGCTGATTGATTCTGAATTAACATTCACATTCCAAAAATATTCACAGAGCCAAGGCCTGATTCAGTTTTACAGATCAGTTTTCTAAAACTGTGTCTTCTGTGGCTCTATCTATCTTTTACTGCTGTAGCATCAGCAGCACTTTGGAGCATTATAATGCTTGACTTTAATCAATGCATACCTGTTAACAGGAAGTAGTCATGGTACCATCCATAACCTGGATGCACTGATCCAAAAAACACATGTAATAGAATTGCGAATCCTGGTTTCTAAGGCAGAGCACAGAGGCTGATAAAATATTAAAAGGATTCTATGAGAAAACCTGCAGGAGTACTGGTAACAGAGTCGAGGAATCAGAGAGCAGGAGTAGGAGTCTTCCATTAGTAGAGAGCAGCTTGTCAGGTAACACAGTCCTGGGGATCAAGCCAGGTAAGTTTTTTAGCACAGACCTTTTCTCAGAGTCCAAACTTTGTGAACAGAGTAGGACAGGTGGCAGAGCCAGAGTGGCTGAGCGTGGCAGGTATTGGTGGTGAAGCAGGTGTTTCTAGGCACAAGTAGACAGGCATTGGAACAGAGAGCGAGCAGGAAAAAATAGAAAAGAAAAAAAAAAATCCAGAGTGCAGAGACTAAGAAGTCGGCTGGAGTGTGTCGCCACTTATTTAGGACGACGATCTGGTGGAGTCTTGTGCATCGAACTAGTCGTCATACTGCCCCTGGCTTGTTGAGCTGATGAGGTGATTTGTCTCAGGAGCACAGGTGAATAAACGGGAGAACAGGACTCACACAAACAATACCAGGACAAAACAAACAACAAGAAAGAGGAAAATGCAGCACGGAAACAAAAGGGAAACAGGGCAGGATGATGTGATCAAGGCAAACTAAGTGCTCCAACGTCAATTCTTTGTGATTGTGACAATTCCTGAAGCAAAGGATCACCAAGGGCCCCCAACTATGAAGGCTGGCCCGGATTTTCCAAACAAATGTATTCTCAATGCATGCCTGGAGCCGACTTCTCTTACTGTAGGGTGGGCGATTTGACCTACAAACAAACATCACTGTATTTTACTTTATTTTCATCTTTGGAATGAGAAGCCTGTCCTGTCTGGTGATATTTTTCATCTCTTACTTGTCATGAATGGCATGGCAGCACTAAACCTTGCCTGGAGTGACATCTATGTGCTTTTAGGACGTGCTCCACTTGCACTGGTTATCCATACGCTAGTTGTAACTCAAGAGTGGGTTGTATCGTCATGGTGACGTCTTTTTTAAGCGGATGCTTGTCTTTCCAGCTTCTGTCATCACAACATGGCACCAAACCTCAGAGTGTGTATATACCCTGCCAGATCTGGACAAACATTTAGAATTATCTTTTAAATGACGTGATATTAAGGTTCTTTCATGTTGGCTGTGCTAAGCACTACTTGACTTTTACGCTGCTCAATTCTGTAATCAGGGACAGGATAACACAGACTCCTTGCTTTCAGGTTCAGCTTGTTTTCTTTCAAGCTTGGATGGGTTCAGACCGATACATTTTACCCTATTGCATAACACTGTAGTTTGCTCTGTGTGGGATGATTTAAAGGAGGCGCCTCCTTTTTGAGCAGGAAGAGTTTCCTGCCCTGTGGCCATCTCTGTGTTCTTGTCTGGTTCTAACACTCCTCTCGTCTCTTTAAGTTTAAATGGCTATTTATTTTGAGACCCAACCACCTTTTTATTCATCTGTTGAACTGCAGCCTTTTAACCACAAAGCTTGCATGAAGGCAGCGGCAGATATGGCGGTAATCTTTTACCCCTTGGGGATGAAAGTATTGTATAATCTATGCGATGGTGCACCATCACCCGACTATGACACAGATGAATCTCCCACCACTAACCTACCATCTTGAAGCTGGACGTACAGTGTTCCATTGTTATGCGTTCTACACAGCTCCTTGCAGGCATCTCCAAAGTTCTTTCCAAATACGTACATGCTTTCACTGCAATCCGCCACTTGGATGCACAACATTAGAGAGCTGATTTATGTTTTGCATTAACTCATTGGAATTCTAATTTCAAGTGGGTTTGATGGACAGAGCTGCAGGCTCTGACGCACACCATCACTGAAGCGTATGATAGACTGACTAAGCTAACTCTACAGCTGTTATATTTGGAATTATAATGACATCTGGAAGAGAATAATATATCAAAGTTTAACATATCTTCTTAAATGAACTTAGTTTGGCAAAAGTTCTAATAGCTTTTGTCTTCATGATTAAACTGATTCCCTCTTTCAGCCAAGGACAGTTTAGCTGATGGAGAAAGAGGAAGAGCATAAAAGGGTTGGAGAAAAACTTCCCCTACATGTTCTTATCCTTTGTTCTTGAGTTTATTGACTGGTGGTATTGTAAATGGTTAATGGACTGTACTTATATACCACTTTCCCAATGATTAGCCACTCAAAGTACAGGTTGCCATTACCAAATTATGCATGCATATGAGCGCACATTTTTTTTTAACTATTCCTTCATTGTCGAGGGGGAGGGCCACATTGAGATTCACTTTCTTAATAAACTTGGGAATGCAGACTGGAAGATCCAGAGAAGGTATTGAACTACCAACCATTCTGTTCAGTGGACGACCCTCTCTACCTACCTATAGCCACCTATATTGTACCCCTGGATATTTCTCAAATAACTCGTCACTATTTTTGCATGAAAAGCACAGTATTGGACAAATTACAATTTTGAGTCATTAAAAAATAATTTGATTCATCCACTGAAGACTATGAATATTTATCCTAAGGATATTGTGGGACCAAAGTGATTAACCAACAGTCATTGCAATTCCTGGCCACACTGCTCGCATTGCTAAAAACATTTGAATTTGATTCCACACTGCTGATTCATCCTACGCTATGATATTCGTTGTTACCATCATCTTATATATATATATAAGATGATGATAACAACGACAGGGAGGAGCCAGAAGCTGGTAGATCTATATACAGTGCCTTGCATAAGTATTCACCCCCTTTGGACTTTTCTACATTTTGTCATGGTATAACCACAGATTAAAATTTATTTCATCGTGAGTTTATGTAATGGAACAACACAAAATAGTGCATCATTTGGAAGTGGGGGGAAATATTACATGGATTTCACAATTATTTACAAATAAAAATCTGAAAAGTGTTGAGTGCATATGTATTCACCCCCTTTACTGTGAAACCCCTAACAAAGATCTGGTGCGACCAATTGCATTCACAAGTCACATTTGCAAGTCACATAATTAGTAAATAGGGTCCACCTGTCTGCAATTTAATCTCAGTATAAATACACCTGTTCTGTGACGGACTCAGAGTTTGTTGGAGATCATTACTGAAAAACAGCATCATGAAGACCAAGGAGCTCACCAAACAGGTCAGGGATAAAGTTGTGGAGAAATATGAAGCAGGGTTAGGTTATAAAAAAATATCCAGAGCTTTGAACATCTCTCTGAGCACCATAAAATCCATCATAAGAAAATGGAAAGAATATGGCACAACTGCAAACCTACCAAGAGGAGGCCGTCCACCCAAACTGAAGAGTCGGACAAGGAGAAAATTAATCAGAGAAGCAACCAGGAGGCCCATGGTTACTCTGGAGGAGTTGCAGAGATCCACAGCTGAGGTGGGAGAATCTGTCCACAGGACAACTATTAGTCGTCTACTCCACAAATCTGGCCTTTATGGAAGAGTGGCAAGAAGAAAGCCATTGTTGAAAGGGATCCATAAAAAATCCCGTTTGGAGTTTGCCAGAAGCCATGTGGGAGACACAGCAAACATGTGGAAGAAGGTGCTCTGGTCAAATAAGACCAAAATTTAACTTTTTGGCCTCAATGCAAAACGCTATGTGTGGCGAAAACCCAACACTGCCCATCACCCTGAGCACACCATCCCAACAGTGAAACATGGTGGTGGTAGCATCATGCTGTGGGGATGCTTCTCTTCAGCAGGTACAGGGAAACTGGTCAGAATAGAGGGAAAGATGGATGGAGCCAAATACAGGGAAATCCTTGAAGAAAATCTGATGCAGTCTGCAAAAGACTTGAGACTGGGGCGGAGGTTCATCTTCCAGCAGGACAATGACCCTAAACATACAGCCAGAGCTACAAAGGAATGGTTTGGATTAAAGAATGTTAATGTCTTAAAATGGCCCAGTCAAAGCCCAGATCTCAATCCAATAGAGAATCTATGGCAAAACTTGAAGATTGCGGTTCACAGACGGTCTCCATCCAATCTGACTGAGCTTCATCTTTTTTGCCAAGAAGAATGGACAAACCTTTCCATCTCTAGATGTGCAAAGCTGGTAGAGACATACCCCAAAAGACTTGCAGCTGTAATTGCAGCGAAAGGGGGTTCTACCAAGTATTGACACAGGGGGGTGAATACTCATGCACCCAACAGATGTCAACTTTTTTGTTCTCATTATTGTTTGTGTCACAATAAAATTTATTTTGCACCTCCAAAGTACTATGCATGTTTTGTTGATCAAATGGGAAAAAGTTTATTTAAGTCTATTTGAATTCCAGTTAGTAACAGTACATAATGGGAAAAAGTCCAAGGGGGGTGAATACTTATGCAAGGCACTGTATATAACAGATCTACCAGCTTCTGGCAGACAAGCCTGGCATCTTTCTGGGCAACAGTTGCATGTCGTTTCAGGGAAAAGTTATAGCGATTAAGAAATCTATCAAAACTACCAACACCAGGAGCCAAGTCCTCCCTGCTGTCGCTCACAATATCAGAGATTTCTTTGGCCTCCATCCTGATCATCTTGCAGGAGAGATGTAATTTAAGGCTTCAGCTCACCACTCGCCTTGTTCCTCTCTTCACCACACACTGTGGCCCTTTTACTGTCTTTCTCAGACAAATATTTTTCCACCGATGGATGTCTTTTTACAGCTTTTCCTGAGTTCTGATAAGCAAATTTGAATACTGACAGCTTGAAAACCATGTGGTAATTTATTCTGTGTCTCCATGATGCTTGAATATTAGACATCCAATTAAGGCCTGCATTTATTGTCCAAAACACGAAGCCCCACCTGGCTAGTGAGAGAGGTGTGTATTTGTACAGCATGTAACCCAATTAGAATGTTGGTGTCCATGTGGACGTGGTCACTGTCAGCTTGTGTAAGATACATTACTTTCCAAGGCGACTGAGGCTTGGAGGTGTGACGTGAGTGTCCAGGTCATGCTGATGTTGATCAGGCAATCAGGGAGTGTCACTTGCAGTGGACTTACAGCATGGTTTGGCAAACTAACAGTGCAACTGAAAGAAGCAGGCCGGCCATTGTGCACAAAACGGCTGTGAGGGTAATAGGGAAGAAAGAATACGAGCCCATACAGAGCCTGTGTGAGCAGGCAGTCGTGAAACAAGCAACAAAAATCATTGCACACTCATAACATCCCCTCCTGTCCGACTGCGAACTTCTCATGGTGCCAAAGTGCAAATCAAACTGCTTGAAGCTATTGTTTGTCCCAGCCTCCATCAAGCTGCTGCACTCTAATGCTAAACCTTAATGCAGTAGAGCAATGAACAAGACACTGTATAAACAGGCACTTTAGCACTTAGCACTTTAATGCTCTAGAATGTCTTTGTAGACCATTGTGTTGCCACTGTGTCATGTATAGCCTAACGTCTTTGTCATGTTTCTATGATGGTTTTTATAATGTTTTTTTTTTTTATGTGAAGCAACTGTCTAGCATTTTGTCTAATGCCTCTGATAAGTACCGTAGAACTGCCCCCAAGACAAATCCCCCCTCGGGGACAATAAAGTTTACCTCACCCTCACTTGGGAATCACATGGGCTGTCTGCTGAACTAAAACTGCCTCTGCTCCACTGGCTGCTGACTCTTACCACTTACTCATCACTTACCACAGCCATACCACTGCACATACTTACCTGCATTGTTTATTATCTTACATACCAATACATATCTATAATACTGTGTATATCTGTCCTAAGGTGTATTCATATTTATATTGCTGTCTTCACCTTTCATATCTGACCCGCAGTAGCATCCAGCTGCCTATTCTCTTTATTACTCCACTTACACTAGTGCTGCATATTGTCAGGAAGTGCATGTTTATGTGTTTTGGTGCAGCCTGCCATTGCTTTTTCAGAATTAACAACTCTAGCTTCAACCCCTTTTTCTGAAAACACTCCATGATGGGTTCAGGTTACTTGTTTGGGTTGAGCCAGGCCCACTACATAAAGGCCCAGCCATAAGGTAGTTCACAGGTGCGGTTCACTCCTTTTCCTGAGGGAGAGATTTGGGTGGGTCAGGCTAAGGATAAATTAAGGATGTTTAGTAGGATAAACTCATTTTCAATTTGAACTCAAAATATAGTAATTTTAGCAGTTAGGAGCTTGTCAAATCATCTGAACGCTCCTCCTTGTTGGTCTTTCTTATATGATTTTTGCCATGTTTTCATCATTTTCTTTACTGTATGCAATGATGGCCAAGATTGCAGAGATACATCCATTTTCAAACTGGACATCACCCAAATAATCAGTATCCTTAAGGGATCCAATACCATAGTATTTAAAAATGCAAATTGCACTAGTAACTGTTGGCATACAGGAAATGTTATTTATATGAAGACGTCTCTGTTCATATGTATATTACTTTGCACTTTGCTGATGCTTTTTGCACTTTTGATTGCAGGCTGCATTTTGCTGTGATAATACAAATAAACAAATCAAATCTAATCTAAATTTGTCGTATTAATAATGATAAAGATTCACTGGCTTTTTGTGTTATTCTTTAAAAGAAAACATAATAGTTGTGATTAGTTTATTTAGAGAAAAGAATACCATCAGTGGCCGCTGGTGCATGCAGACTTTCGAAACAAACCAAATGCCAATCATCCAATTAAATGATTTTGTCTTTTGTTGGCTTCCACAAATGGATACGGTCTTGTTCCAATCTCAATTCCTATTATATGGCTTTTTCACTGTGGATAATCCATGCTGTGCAGTGCTGCGATCAGTCGCCTAGCGCTGGCTAAGTGCTGCACTGCACAGCAAGGCATTTTACCTGTACTGCCAAAGAAGCTCCACTAACTAGGGTACAATCACCGTTTCCCATGTAAAGCTTTAATGTGAAGCGGCTGCAGTAGGAAAGGTTTGGTGTATATTAACAGTTACTTACCAAAGCCCTTATACAGCTCTGAACCCTAAAGAAACATTCCTGAACCTGAAATTACAAACAGAAACAGAGGAGTCAAACTAATCTCTAAAGCACTGTGCTTCAGGCAGAATGTACTAAGGCACAGTTTAGTTATTGAGGACAGAGAAGGATTCTGTGGTCACCTCTGAGTAGGACCACAGCAGCACAGCTCTCCATGGTTATCCTCTGCTGTTATAAATCATGTTAGGCCAAACTTAAATTTTAGATTTTTTCCTCATAAAATTACTTTTTTCCTCACATGTTTTTCTTTATCATCTGTTTGGAGAAGAAATGCCCTCCCTGATCCCTATTTGGAAAAAAACACCCAACACAACAGACACTTGTGACAGATTCCCTGCTTGTGCCCCGGCAACCCGAGGCCCTGGCCCTTTTCACCCTGTTTGCCGTGTTTAGAAATACTGTTTTCATGCCCTTTTCATGAGTGCTGCCCTTGCCCTTGTCCAATGCAGCAGCCCCAGACCTCGACTTGGTCCCCAGGCACTGGAGACTGGATTCCCACTCCCCACTTATATAAGGGTCAAATAATAAGGACAAGTTTCCTCTAGGGGATAAATAACCTAAACTTACCAGGGGCCCTGCACTGGACTTCTCTGGCCCCTGTGTCCATTTGACTGTGGGCCCCTAAACATAGCTACCAGCAAGGGCATCATACAGAAGACTTATTTTCTTATGCCTTAAGACGGAGGTGCCCTTGTTTATTCTTGATCATGATTTGCCCTATCCCCTGAACGTGTTATTAATGCGCATACAAACATGCCACTCTTGTTTGTAATGTTTTCAGCTTATACTTAATTAAAAAGTCCCCTCACAGTTTGAACACTTTTCTCATCAGAGAAAGACAAAAGATTTTAGATTTAGACAAAAAGCAGATGAAACCTGATCGTAAACTTACTTTCATCTACTGCAGCCCCGGTTATGGAGTCCAAAGCCTTTCTATCAGTTCAACCAACATCTGTTTCTGTGTGTGTGGGGTCCACACCATGAGAGGTCCATGTTACTTGTTTGGGTTGAGCTAGACCAGGCCTAATAGATTGGGTCCCAGCCACCATGTGGGTGACACAAGTGTTTCTCTCCTAGTCCTGAGAGAAAGATTTGGGTGATTCAGGTTTAGGATGAATTAGGATTGTTAATTTGGATGACCTCGTGTTTAATCTGTTTGTACAAAGGACCAGTACAAAATTAAAATATTTAAAACATATATATATATATATATATATAAATATATATCTGTGGACAGACTGGCAGCTTTTGTTCCACAGCTGGTATGGATGGGGCTCTCTCTCAGGTGACATCAACGGGACCTGGTCCTCTGAACCTCACTTGGCCGGGCCCCCAGCTGGCCTGGGCCACAGATGTTGTTTACTTGAAGAAAGGTGTGTGTCCACCAGGAAGCCCTTTTTGACTTCAGTCAACAGTGTTTGGCAGATGCTCTGGTCGCGGCTGCAGCTACAACACACAACAAAACCCTTTTTGAAATGCCGATCCTGTATCTCCTGTCGAGAGTTGAAATATTTGAGGATTTATTAAACGTGTTTGCTGAGTGCTAATACACTCAGCTGCAGGCAAGTGGCTGTGTCTACATGAACAAAGGATTACATTCTTCAGTAACCTGCTTTTGACTCCACACTTGAAAAACTCAAATAATACAGAACCTGCTTACAATGATGCCCAAAAGAAATTGGTAACTATAGCATTAGAACTGATCCTTAAACTGCTGGTTTTCACCTTCTGTGTTAACTTGCTGCATGACGGAAACATTGTGAATGTGGACCATAGATCGTGATGGTGGATCAGGAATCAGCGATCTTGATGGAGGATCATGGACTGTGATCGTGGTGGCAGATGATGGTGGATAGTGGTGGTGGATCGTGATAATGGATTGTAGATCGTGATGGCTGATCCTGATCGTAGTGGTTCAGATGTAAACAAAAGCATGACGGCAAGGAATATTCATATTTGGACATTTATTTCCCCCTAAAGACAGAAGGTAGATTCACTGATGTTCACAGGGAGAGTTATCCATGGGTGTACAACGGAGCAAATGTACAAATGATAACCAGCGAAGGATCCCAACAGGTAGCAAGAAGCATATGCCATAAAGCAGTGGAGCAGGTTGCACCAAAGGAGCTTCTGAAGTTGTAAAGGTAGAAGGGAGAGTTTATAACTTTTTGTCTAAAGTACATTTTCTATGCCAGGAAAAAGGAGACATCAATAATGTATTTCAGTGAAACAAAAGGCATGAGCCATTCTACATACGAGCTCAAGGGTCAAGAAGGTTGTGAAGCCTCATCTGAGTGAGGACCAATGTAGTGTTTCTGCAAAGTTAGGTCCCTCAGTACTTTCAATGAGAAAAAAATGTCTTTGTCAATGGTGCAAATAGATTCATAAAGTAAAACTACAATGAACTCTTTCAAACCCCAAAGCTGTACCCTTTTTCGTTTCATAAAAAAGAAAAGAATCTAAATTAAAGGGATACAAAATTCCATCCCAAAGAGACCACAGTCAACCATATTTGAATCCCACATAACATTGTTTACTACATGACCTTCTAGAAAAACACATGGCCTTTTAGGACAACATGATCCACTTCAGCTGAGAACTGAAGTCAATCAACCAGAGGCTCTGGAACAACCTGTCTGAGGAAATCACTATGACGGACTCATAGAAATCTTTAAACACACTCATATCTAATCGTCTCTCCTGTTTTTATTTGACTTTTTAATTATTTTGTCTTTTTATTCAGTATGAATCCTTTTTCTAATAACTAATTTTCTTTTACATCCCTGAGCTAGTTTTATATTTTCTTTATTTGCCAATGATGCTTTTCCTTTTGTTTTGCTGCCCTATGTGAAGGACTTTGTACCTTACTACAAAGATCTGAAGAGTGCTCCATGGTTGATATAATTTAGAATTATGTCAAGCACACTGTTATTCTCCAAAATTTAATTGAGTAATACGTAAGAGTCATAATGTTACAAAAGTGTGACAAATTCCTTAATCACGATGAGCCCTGGGAATATACTTACATTTCTACCACAGATTTGTGGATCTCTTTAGTATCATCTGCCCTGCTGACAAGTACACACAGTGTATCGGAAGAAGACATCCAGTGCAATACTATGGCTCTTTTATGTGTTTTTAATGATTTAGATGACTGTGGAGTCTCAAGGTGATAGAGACATCACTAAAACAGACCATAAACCTGAGCTTATATCTTCAGTGCGCCACTTATTGGATGCGCTGTGCAGTCTCAGGTCCTCCTGAGATCCTGCTGGTCTTGTGTTGTTCAAACACCTGCAAAGCCAACTTGTCATGTACCTTAATAAGTCTTGATGTGAACATGGGGCTGCCAGCTAACAGTGTGAGATGGGGAGCGAGGCTGGATGTTCTATGAAAAGTCTTTATTGGATTTTAAACAGATTCATTAAGTGGACGAGTCTGCCCTTTGCGTGTGCTGTACCATTCTTGGGAAGGGGGAGCTAAAAAAATTTAATTAATCTGTCAGGTTTCAGATGGCACATTAGCATAACCGTAGCACTCAGCTAAGTGATCCTGGCATTAATGTGTTGGGCCCGCTTTGCATAAATGTGAATTACGGGTGGGGTTCTGCTAAAAATGTCAGCAGGGATCAGGGCAGAGTGAGAATATTAGGGCTGCTGGGAGAGAACGGACTGATGTGTTGGGAGAGCAGATCAGGTCAGTCTTCACTGAGGGTTAACACTAGGGTCAGCCTAGCAGGCGAGGGATTATATCTGTTAAACATGGTAGTGCCCATGACAGGGCTGGCAGCATTTTGTACATATCCGCATACATATACCTTTCGCCTCACTTTATCGGTTGTTGTGTTATCTTGTTGTACATTTCTATTCCAGCATGATATGCTTTGCACTATGTGACAAAAGGTCTGTGGAACGTCACACAAGACCCATATTTGATTGTTGAACTTCTTAATGACATTGATGACTGTTATGGAGGTTTTCTGGAAGCTGATGAAAGGAGATCTCAGGCAGCAGCTAATTTCTTTTGCCAGAATGTAGACTTGATGCAACAAGGAGACCAGAAGGTGGAATAATATACAAATGCTAACAGAGTAACATGAGCAATGCCCCCCCCCCAAGTCTGAAGATATCTTACATCACATTTCATTTAGCTGACGCTTTTATCCAAAGCGACCTACAATAAGTGCATTCAACCATGAGGGTACAAACCCAGAACAACAAGAATCAAGAAAGTACTGTCTCCCACAGCAACCCCATTTATCTCCCTCTACTTGCATCACCCATTCCAACAGCGAATCCATGATTGGCTAGAATTGCTGTCAATCTGTATGTTACACATAGGAGTTCACATCCTATTGGATACTTAAGCCGAAAGTATGCATTCTTAAATCCCATTGTGTCCTGACGTCTTGCCACTGGTGAACTACGCAAAAGAGTTCCAAAAGAGTGAGAGTTGAAGTTGGTGTCTCTCTGTCTGGAGCATCTGAGTTAGATATGAAAGTCGCTAAGTGTAGACACTACAATGTACTGTTGGTTGGTCCTTTATCTATAAGATGACTTGGTATTGCTTGAAGAGAGAAGGGAGTATCTGGGGAATATATAGTGACATATACAGTAATGTGTGAAGATGGTAAAAAAGGGCTAGCAACCAGTCCAGTTACAGTTCAATTCAAAGGAGGTGTATATGTAGTTGTTTTTGTTAAAATATGGATAGGTAAATGTTTTTTCCTGTCAAACTATGCTACTACATGAACTACACTGAGTATCCAAATGTACACACAATTATAACTTTATTGGGACAGAGCCCAAACAAGTTAAAATCCAACCTAAAGTACAAACAAATTTGTTAACAGGGGTTTCCATGTACTACTGTATACTGTATGGGTCTCTGTCGGCAAAATGAACTATTAAACTCGTAAATATTATGTTTTATTGTTATCAAGATTGAGATCAAGTTTAGACAAGCATTATCTCTCTTTTACCTTGAAGGGCTGCAAAAATTATTATTTGACTTTTATAGTTGTGCAGTATTTTCCACCCCACCACTGCTACAGTTATCTCTCCTTTCCCATGCTCTCCTCCCTTCACATGCAAACGTGAATGCTTAACCTCAGCCAGCCTTCCTCTTGTTTGTCTCAGGAAGGTTGGAGAGAGAGCGACACTGAGGGGGAGAGGAAGAGAGAAGGGAAGGAAGGAGTGAAGTGGATGGATTAGAGAGGAGGTGAGTGGGGAGAGAAAATGGTTGGTTAGATGAGAGAGAGGGAGGGAGGGCGAGGGAGGGAGGGAGAGAGAGATTAGTTATTTCACTCTAATGGCGAAGGAGAGGGACTTCATTAGCCAGGCCTTGACTGATGTGCTCATCAGATGCAGCAGTTGATGCATGATAAAAAGGAGAGGGGCGCAAGGGAGGAATATGGAGGAGGAGGGAACTGAGAGAAAGCGAATGAGAGAGGGAGCAAGACGAAGAAAGATGAAGGCACGAGACATGAGATAGGTGGGTGGGACAGAGACAAGAGGAGAGAGAAAAGAGATGGAGCGCACAGGGAATGACAGAGTGAGGGAAAGAATGAAACATGAACAAGTGACATTGAAGGAGACGGGGGGAAGAAAGGCTTGGTTGATTGTGCGTATACGTTCACTGTGAACCCCCATGTCATTGAGCACACTGTCACAAACTACAACCACTGTTAACACGGTTCAGAGGAAAGACACAGGTAGAGGTAAAAAAAAAAGGGGGAAGCTGCCATGACGTGGATCCAAGCCAGGACTTGCTGATAGAATCAGTCAGCTATCTGACACTCAGTTGTACACAGTGGAATTTTATAATTTACTTTTTGAACTTGAGCTGATAGTAGGTTAGTTGGTGCAAAACACTGCTCCCCGAATTTCTAAATGCACGGAGAAATATGAACACATGACTCCTGGGTTAGCCCACCTACACTGGCCGCCCCATTTTATTCTGCATTGATTTTAAATATTTATTGAACACTTCTAAAGCGTTAAATGGCCTTTCTTTAAATTACATAAATGATCTATCGACTCCTCATGTGCCCGGGCACTCTCTGAGATCAGTGGATGCAGGTCTGCTGGCTGTTCACAGATACTGGCTTATGACTAAAGGTGAGCAGACCTTTGCTGTTCAAGCCCCGAGACACTGCAACACTCTACCTATTGAAATCAGACAGGCAACAGCATTAGCATCATTTAAATATGTTCTTCAAACTTTCCTTTATCGCAAAGCAGTTATGAATACTTAATCCGTTGCTGGATTTTATCTTCCCAATCTTTGACATTTGACTATTTTAACTTTATTCACCTCCCAGTGTTTTCATGTTGTTGATCCTTCTGTGTTTTGTATTGTAGTTTTCATTGCTGTTTGTTTCTTCTTCTATGTAAAGTAAGTATTTACCTTGTTAAGAAAAGAGCTAAACAAATAAAGTGTTAGAGTTAAAAATCAGTTTTGTGCTATCCTATTTTTTAGTCAGTCAAGGTTAACTCATTTTATAATTGTTCAAACCAAAAAAGAAACACAAAATAAATAATTAATATGATCACGCTAAAAAGATTAGACGCTGATTAATTATTAAAACAGTATGAATGCACTTTTCAGATGATACATGTCACCATTTATTCCATTAATGCCCAAAAATTCCTGAGATGGAGCCATATATAAGGCTCCCTATAAATATGTATTGGTCAAGTGGAAGGAATGAGTAAGTAATGAAGATATCAGAAATATAACAGTGTCTTATCTGTAATCAACAGGATCTTATCCAAAAAGGAAGATGCAGGGGGAACAAGAACATGACTAAAGGTGGTGAGTTCAAGTTAACAGGCTGTTGATTCAGATGATTCGGTTTAACTGATAAATATATCTGTGGATTAGTTGCATACTTGTCTACTAGTCAAATAAGAAACGGGAATGATCAATGCTGTCAGAGTCAAATCAAGTGGTTCTTCTTTGTCTGCAGACACAATAATGTCATTGGCCACTCTCAGTAATGGAGTCCCAGTGCTATGCATGTGAGTAGAAGGATCAATTCATTGGTGATTTGGCTCTGAACATCCGTCCTAAAAGAAAACTAGAGACATACACTGTATGTAAACTAACCTAAATCAGAAAAAATATATATGCTGAAGGCAGAGGTGTCAAAAGTATTCCCATTCATTACTCAAGTAGAAGTATAGATACTAGGGTTTAAACATACTTCTGTAGACGTTGAAGTATCAACTCAAGCTTTTTACTTAAGTAAAGTATAAAAGTAAAAGTAATGTAAGGGGAATTTTTTAATGTAAATAAATTAAAGTACCTTATGTGTACTACTGAGCATTTACATGCGTTTCATGGAGCGGAAGACATTAGTTGCCAATAAGTAATGTAATGTGCAAAAAGTCAAACTTCAGTGAAATGTTATCAATAACCTTTATTGAAAGAGACCTTGAGACCTTTGGACTAAATCCTGTATGTACAACAACACTACCGATAGGCTTTATTCAGCCGCAAAAGCAGCAGGTTCTCAAAGTTATTTGAGCCTATGCATGCTCTACCTGAACTGAAGATGAGCCCTGCAACACTAAACAGTCTTTCACAGGCTGCTGAGGCCCTGCCCTTTGTACACACCGCCCGTCGCTACTACCGATTGGATGGTTTAGTGAGGTCCTCGGATCGGCGCCACCGGAGTCGGTAACGGCCCTGGCGGAGCGCCGAGAAGACGATCAAGCTTGACTATCTAGAGGAAGTAAAAGTCGTAACAAGGTTTCCGTAGGTGAACCTGCGGAAGGATCATTACCGGTAGGGGAGAGCGGGGTAATGTGGGACATCGGGTAATGTGAGACACCCCCTGTATCTAGGCAACGGAACACATTTGTGGTCATGTGAACATTATGATTTCAAGCCCCTCCCATTCCCCCCCTTGCCATGAAGGAGAAGTTAATGCTGGTGCTGTGGTAAGTATGTTTTTTCACAAAAATGTGTTTTTTGCATGTAAAAGTAAATTTTCTTGCTTTAAACTTAATCAACTGTTGCGTCAAAACAAATTGAATCAGGTAGAAAAACTTATATCATACATGTTGGTGAACTTCCAACATATAAAACCATGTGATTGATGCTAGCTGAAGACTAGCCTGAATTGCTAAGAGATGTTTTTTCTAAAACGGTGGCTGTGGGGTAAAGTGGGACAAATGTTGTGAGACAGTGTCTCACTTTACCCCACCATGAAGCACAAGTTAAGTTTAGTTTTAAACATATTCTAGTGTTATATTACATTATATATGTTTTTTATTTTTAATGTCATAAACATTGTAGAAAAGCCATCATGACAAGAAACTATACACCAGGAAGACAACCTGGGGCCACACACCCCTCGCAGAGATGGAGAGTGTAGCCGCTGAGGTCATGCAAGGAAAGAAGTCTTTAAGAAAAGCTGGAAGGGATAGGAATATTGATAAGACAACCCTCAAAAGATTCATAAAGAAAAAAGAGAAAGGGGAAGTAAAATCAGTAGCCTGGGGTGCAGTAGCTGAGGCAAAGAGAATATTCACAGATGAGATGGAGGAGGAGCTTGCCAAACACTTGAAACAACTAGCTGACCAGTTCCATGGCCTTGCTCCGGTTAAGGGCTGTGAACTGGGATTTGAATACGCAAAGAAAAACAATATCCCTGTCCCTGCCAATTGGACAGAGAAACAATGTAAGCTAGGGTGTGCAAGAGATCACATGAATCATAATAATCATAAATTTGCTTAATTGACCAAACCCCATGATTCTGTTACTAGTCCGATATTAGTTTTGGAATGTGTGGTTGTCAATCTAGCTGTCGGGATTTTAACCATTACATGTGTTGTTTTGGTAGTTTTAAAATGTAAAAAGTAAGTGTCTCACTTTACCCCGTAGCTGGGGTAAAGTAGACCACTTTTTTAAAACAATCATATTGTCCTGAAGACATTCTGATCATTTCCATTGCTAGAAAACATCCTGAGTTAATGGGAAATGTTAAATTTTACTGATATATCATTTTAGCTCGCCTAGAGGGGAGCAAATGTAAAAAATGTCCCACATTACCCCGCTCTCCCATACAGCCGGATTCGACTGCATGGCAACCAAAACCACCCCACAGGTGCTTAGGGTCTCGCGCTGCTCCCCAGGGCCAGCGTGTCTCCCGAGGCCGGGGTTGTGTTGGTGTGGCATGCGAGTGCTCTCCCACCTACCCCCCCCCCCCACTCTTTCTATTTTTCTGTCTCCTCCACTTTGTCTGAGCACTGTCCACGACCGTGCGGTGCCTCCTTCTCCGCTTTTCCACCCACCTCCGTGCGCCTTTGCCGGCCTGCTCCGATGGCCGACGGACCTGTCAGCGGAGGCGGGAGGATGACGGATGCTGCGAGGACGGTGCCGCACGCCGCAGCTCTGGCTTTGCTCTCCTCCTTTTCGGAACCCTCCAGTGCGGTTGTGTGGCGGCCTCGGCCTGGCCGTCATCCCGCGCATGCGGCGGGCACCCAACTCAAACTTAGTGATGTGTCGTCGTGAACGATTCGTTCGTTTTGAACGAATCCTTACAAGGACTCGGGAGTAATGAGTCCTCTCAAAGACAGATTCGTTCATTTTCTCGTGGCCGCGCATCGGGACTGTTGCATAGGCTGATGCAGGTCACGTGAAAAAGGATCCAAAGACTCGTATCCGGCAGATGAACGAATCACTGATCCGAAGACTCTGTTGGCAGAAGAATGAATCACTGATCTGAAGACACGGTCGGGAGGTGAACGATTCGTTCATCTGCCGGGTACGAGTCTTTGGATCATTTTCTACGTGACCTCCATAGGCTCAGAAGAGGAAACCGTTACCTCATTCCCTTTCACATGACCGCTGTTAAAAAGTAGCCATGACTTTGTGTGGCAGATCATATATTTTTTAAGAAAACCTCCTCTATTAAATACAGTAAAACATGACAGTTTGTATGGTTTTAAATTGTCATTTATTGTCACACTGGCATTTAATTATCACGGGAAATAATTACACTGCACTAAACTGTAAGTGTAAAGTGAAAATAACAAATAGGGCTGAATAGGGCTGAACGATTAAGATTTAATATGCGATTCTTTTATTTTATCCTCTCTTTCCCCCACAAAAAAAATAATGAATGATTTAAATATGACCAACACAATATTAGATACTGTACAATATTCTTTCCCACATTTTTATTTGACTGCGGCATTGTTATAGTCAGTGGATCAGCAGCAGATTAAGCTCTGTGTCCGCGGATGCGGCGGGCCAGCTGGATGTGCTGGCAGCGTGTGGATCAGCAGCTCCGTAGATTCCCGTTCATGTCCGGGTGGTCGTGCAGCGGTATGGAGGTGGAGGCGATTTTCCCGTGCGCCGCCCGCACCGCGGTCACCGGCGAGATGAGCTCGCTCTGTGTGGCCGACACGTCGGCCGAAGACTCTGTGGGCAGATGAACCCGATCATTGATCCAAACACACGGTCTGGAGTTGAACAATTCGTTCATCTGCCGGGTACGAGTCTTTGGATCGTTTGCACCCCCCCCCCCCCTTCCCCTTGAAACGAACGAATGACTCAAAAAGAGATTCGTTCATTTTACTGAACGAGATTCAAAGAACCGACACGGTAAAAAGATCCGAACTTCCCATCACTACTCAAACTCTCCTCGTTCGAGGGGGGTTTAATGTCTAAAAAAAAAAGGGTTTTTTTTGTGTGTGTTTTTGAACAATGACAAACCGGAATGAAAACAAGCCAAAATCGAAGTAGAAGTAAAAAGTCGTCTGAAAAATAAATACTCCAGTAAAGTATAGATACCAAAAATGTCTACTTAAGTAAGGTAACGAAGTATTTGTACTTCGTTACTTGACACCTCTGGCTGAAGGTAAGTTATACAATAATTCCACTCCGTAAAACATGCTGTGGTTATAATAGCCTACTTATTAGACTCATATTAAATGCACTTTACCTTTTGTTTGCCTGTACAGATTTATGTCAGCCATTGAAAAGGTGAAATTAGAAACTGTGAATTGAATGTAGAAATGTTGCCTTAACTGTGTTTTCTTTCCACTGTGTCACATTCTTTATGACAAATGGATGAATGGTAACATGTAATTTCTTACATGTTCACTGTACTCTTAACAGCCTTAAAGCCTTTTTCACACAAAGCACCATAATTAAATCAACAGTGCTTCAGCTTCTTGTCAGCCTACTGGAGCGTATAGCACTTAGAGAAGTTTACTCTTGCAGCCACTTAGCCAACTCTGTAGATAAGGCCACAGTGTTATCACAGGCTCAAACCTCTGCTTTAAATTAAGCTAGTGGCCATAAACAATATGCAAATCAGATCTAACCCGGTGCCAGCAAGCCACTCTGACTCTTTGAGCATATTCATAGTCTGCTTCAAGGCGACGTGCATTACGATTATGAGTTCAAATCACTCTGCGCCGCTCCCCTGCCCCTCCCAGCCCCACCACAATTCATTTCTATGGACACCCACAGTCCGGCTGTGATTCATGTTTATATCCCTTTCAGATATTGCAGCTCCTTAGCGGGATGATAAAGAAAGAAAGTAAAGGTTGGTCTTAAATTAAAGGTGATTAATGCTCAAAGTAAATGGCTTTGTCAAAGATAGCCCAGCTTGTTTTGTTTAGTGAAATATTAAATTAATTAAAACATGTGTCCAGCACTCAATATCCATTCCAAACTACAAACACACATGTGCTGATGCAATTGTTTCATATCGCACTTGACTCTATTTTACTGAGTTACATTTGCTCTTGCAAAGAACATCCACAAAATATAAACCGTAACATCAGTGAAAAAGTTAAACAGAATTGTTATGTTCATAGCAGGGACATGATTAGCATAAGCTGCCTTTACATTTCAATTTTGTTTTACAGGTGTATCACTACTTCAGCCAGCTGGGGACGATTCAGATGTTTAGGCTTAATTTTCAGGAGCTTTAATGTTGTCAATTGCTATATACAGTATATCATATGTCACACATCAGGGTATCATCTGATGTGCTTGTTTCTGCAAACTCAGACATTGTTCCATGTTTATCGGTTTTCTTTAGAGATCATCAGTACACAAAAATACTCCTCACTGAGCTGGAAACACTTACTCTCTGAAGTACTGTAATTCACCGATTATTCACGGTTGCTTCTTCTTTGGTGTTCTTTGATTCCTGTTACGATATTGTCATTGCAAAGTACCATTCTTCATAAACTAAGAGCTGTCCTGCAACTTAAATGGAGTAGGCCTCTATTTGAAACATTTGCAGAAAGTGCTGAGGATAATTGCTGTTATTTATCAGTGCGTGGCAAAAAGTAGCAGTTTGAATTTATCACTAAATTTAAAATAAAATTATTTTTTGAAAACATGAACTCAACTCGAGATCCTCATAATAGTGTATTTCTGGAGCTTATACAAATCTCATCAGCAATCAAAGTCATGGCGTTGATGCATTAATTATTACATAGTTTATGCACCTGTGAGTGCTGGTCAAAACTTAAATGTGCTTTTTACATCAGCTTTGATTTGTGAATCTACAGTATATTCAGCTGTTAATAGCACCACTCAACCCTTGAGGGTTGCATTTGACCTCTTTGTTTTTTTTGTTTTTTTCAAGAACAGCTCCTCTGGCCATCATATTATCCAGCAACACATATGAACACAAACACATGTATCTACAGACATTAACTTACTCCACATGATTATATTTCTGTCCTCCGAGACTCTTCTCTTCACAAGTAGCACGGTCCACAAAAAGACGTTCACTGATGATCTTGCCCTGGAGCGAGCCACAATCTCCACAGTCACACAGGACAATAAGAGGGATGGCTGTGGGTTTCTGAAAAGCAGCATGTGGGGAATTGGCCAAGAGCTGCTTACAAGAGGGTGTGTTAGCTGAAAGATGGCTGGAGGACGGTGGAGTGGCAGTTGGTGCTGGTGTGTGTGTGTGTGTGTGTGTGTGTGCTTGTGCAGTAATAGTGGAGGGCTGGTTGGTTTGAGTGTTGCAATTAGAGAAACAGCCTCCAGAGTGTGTTCACTAACAATGTCTGCTGTGTGGACCCGAATAAGGAACAGAAAGAGGGAGATAATTAGATGGAGCTGATTTGCTTGGGTAAAGACGGCAGCTTGAAGACCATCCCAGGGTTAGACCGATGAGGCAGGTATTGATCCTTGAGTAACCTCTTTAACTCACATTATCTTGCAACATTTTCCAGTAAGTTGCTATAAGTGGAAAAACTAAAAAAGTAAAACAGGCTTTTCCGTAATAGGGATACACTTTGTTGGGATTCAGGAATATACTAGGAACACTTGTGAAAATGCTAATTAATGCAAATGACCAGCCAGTCAAGGAGCAACAGTGTGGTGTATAAAATCCTACAGGTACAGATTTTTGGGGGGGGTATGATCTCAATGACTTACAATGTGCCATGATTGATGGTGCCAGACGGGCTGTTTTGAGTATTTCTAAAACTGCTGATCTCCTGTGATTTTCACACACAACAATCATTCAAGTTTTTAGAAGGAAGGAACACTATGTTGATGAGGGAGGTGTGGGTAGAAAAGCAATTCGGAATGAACTAACTACCTTGAGTTGGATGGTTTATAACGGTAGAGACCGTGTAAGGTTCCACTCCTGTCAGCCAAGAACAGAAATCGGAGGCTGCAATGGGCCCAGACTCAGCGACACTGCACAGTTGAAGAATCCTCCTGAAGCTGCAGATGTTTGATTCAGAATCTGGAGTTAACAACATGAATCCATGGACAGAGGCCACGCACACGCCATTTCCATCGTTTTTGTTGCTCTGTCAGAGTGATTCAAAATTTGATTACACAGGTAATCAATTAGTGACAGCATCAGGTCAAATGAATTTGTGCAAAACTGTCAAAACAATGAATACCCGCAATGTTAATAAAAAACATCTGCCTAGTTTGCATTCTTACTTGCTACACTGGGAATGTGGACAACTAAACATGTAAACGCCACCATTGTTGTTAGTAATTTGTTAGTAGTCGCATATTTTCGCTTTTAGTTGTCAGCTGCTGTTCCTCAATACAACCTCACAGGGCTGCTAGTGTGGCTCAAAGGGACATGAGAAACAGTTGCATACTGGTGTTCTCAAAGCAATGGGTGTAGTTTAACTGCAGCTTCTTTACAGTCAGAGCAGTACAGGTCATTGTAATCTACATAGGCCACTGCAAAACCCTTTGTGCTTGATTGCCTAATTCCTGTCAAAACTCTGGGTCCAGGTCTTGATTTTGTTTGAGGTTGTTTGAGGACCCACAGCATCAGACTTTAAAAAGAAAGCCTTGCTATAGCCGCAGGTCAAAATACAGAATGCACACGGCTCCCAACCTATCCTATATGTTTTAGATGTGTTTTAAATGCGAATTGTGTAAGTTGAGCCCTGTCGAATAACAATTTGTCACTGATGGGACAGACAATAAAGATTATCCATCCAACTCTCTTGCATTGAGCCTAACACACGACATTAATCTCAGGCTTTCATGTCACACTTACCTTTTTCTCACAGCAACTTAGTCTTGTCTTCCTCCAGTGTAAATTTGTGACTTTTAAAGGGAGGGTAGCAATCTATTTCCTAAGCCTTTGTTTTTGTTTTATCTCTTGAAATCCTCATTTTATCCCGATAGCAATGAATAAATTAAACACTCTGACAACAAAACGAAAAACCATTTGTCATCCTTGGAATCCATAGAGCTGTAAAAAGCTCATCCAATCATGTTTTTTATTTTGGATGAAATGACTGGATGTCTTACTAGTAAATCTTTTTCCCCATCAGCATGCACTCGTGCTCGTGAACGTGCTCATGGCTGACCGGAGTCTTCTACAGTCCTTGACAGAAACTCTTCTTATAGCTCAAAGTAGCTTATGTTTGCTCTTTATATTCATTGTGATTCTGTGTGGTCCTTTCTCAACAGTGAATGAGGCCTGAATTTATCCTCACAAGTGGCTCCCTCCAGAAGTCAGGCTTTGCAGGATGCTGGCTTATGTTTTCTCGAGGCATGGGTTTGATGGGCGATCTGAAAGAGATTTCCTGGATCTTTTTCCCAGTGTCTCTTAAAAATCAACTGATTTATCCAGCAACACAGACAATGCTTTACGTGGAAGAAATAGCAGTACAGTGGCAAACAATCAAATGCTAGACTGACTTGATTTATAGTAAACTACGAATGCTATGTAGTATTAGAGTCTAATGCTACATAGCTTGATATCTGCTTTATTTAATAATAATTAGACGATTGGATGGGTGTAGCTGTAATTGTAATTCCAGTGGCAGCTGTTAAATTCTTCCCAATGACTTGGATTAGTAAAATGGACCAACCATCAAGGGAAAAGAAAAAAACTCAACAGTTTTTGAGATTAACTGCTTTCCAGCATTTACTTTGTTGTTAAGAGATCTCTAAGTGGATTCCTTTTAGTCCCGTTAACGACCTTACGGCAAACTGACTCATCTCCGTACATGCTGTCAGTGCCTTGCTTACAGTAGCTTTTATTGTATTGTGAGTCGGTTATTTTGTCTTTTGCAAAGAACTCCTTCCTGTGTGATGGCTCAATCTGTGTATAATGGTTTTGCAGAAAGAGGTCCCCTTTATTTGATTCTAAGAATACTGTCAAACCTGACATTTACTGTTGAAGTATTTGATTGGTTAAAGATTTTTCTTCCAGCAGTGTGAGTCCAAAAATATCAGATGTCAGCTATGAAAGACCTACAACTGTCAAATCGTACCCAGTAAGACAAATACTTGAATGCACACACCCAAAGACACACAAGACACCCTTTCATCGCCTGCAGCCATTCGTAACAGGATCAACGGTACAAACTTTGATGTCGCTATTGTTTGCCTGTTGTCTGGCAGCAGAGCAGAAAAGCCAAAGCTGTCGCTGTTTTGAGGTCTGCTGCCAGAGCTGTCTTTCCCTCCGAGGACACGACCAGAACTTGTGCCTGCAGGCCTCCACTCAGAGTTCATATAGATTATTCATGAGAGAGAAAAACAAGGAAAATGAGGGAGGTGAGGACAGTGGTGATCTGGAAACCCCAGATGTCATCAACCCAAATATCAATGGTACTGACCAATTTTTTTGACAGGTCTGACTCACTGCTGATTTTTTTTCTTCAAATGTGCAGGTCAATGACCTTTATTAGACTTTGTTGATCCCAAAATACTGTGCAGAACCAACTGTTATGTGCATCAGATTTTCTTGGAAAGTTCTAATTTAATGAAAAAAGGTGATATCAAAATTATTAAAACTATATAGCATTTGGCAAGTGGAGTTAACCCAGCACAACATCTAAAATCAGAGAGGGATAGTGAATCTGGGCATGGTCACTGGTTTTGCAGGGCTTCAGGCCAGGTAAGTGGGAAAGGAACTACATAAAAACATCCAGTTGCAGTCTTTACTTTTAGTGTCACCCAGACAAGACTCAATTTAACTGACCTCCGCTTTTCATACATCAGGAAAAGCAGAAAAAACAAAATGTTTGCGATTATTTTTGATAAATATAATTCTAAATGTAAATAATGTTGTGATAACTAACTGACATGTTGTCTGTAACAACATATTAGGTTAGAATTGAAAGAATGAAAATGCCACTGAACTGTGTCAAGAATGATTTGGTGTTATAAAAAAAGAAAAAAGGAAATGTGCTCAGTTTATTGAAAAAGTATGTAAATTCTCAAACACTCAGAACAACCCTATTTATTAATGAACTCCATTTCCCCTATTTAAAGGTTTTACGAGGTGACGTAGCCTTGCAGATAAATCCATGAGCTGCGAGCCATGGCCAAGCAGCTACCGTAACTCCTGGGTAAGTGCCGCTTTTGCTTGTTTGTACACGGCTGCATAATTCTATAGGTGACTGCAGCCTGTGTTCACAGTCCAGGGTAATTGATATATTCTGGACAACTACAGTTTGTGGGCAGGCATGGACTGAAAAGGGCACATGTGTAAGAAAATTATAGCAGAGCTTGAGTCCTATAATTAGACATATTAGTTGTAGTGGTTATATCACCATAAATGGTTTAGCATGTTGGATTTTATTGGACATACATACAGTTTCTGACACTAAATCTTATTCTGCATTAACATTCACATATATTAATATCCGGGATGCGATTTTAGTTTCTGGTTCTCTAGCTAACATTAATAATAATAGTTTTTGTCGAATAAGAAACATCTGACCCAGTGCCAAGAGACACGGCATGCATGTAAGAGAGGCTCCCATTTCATTGTGACGAGAGACTGATACGGAAGCTCATTCGCAGCTTCCGTATCAGTTGTTTTTTTCCACAGTTTTTGGGACGGTAGACATGCCAGATACCCAAATTAACATGTAGAAGCACTACAAAAGAGGAATTTTCATAGTGTGTCTCCTTTAAGTAAAACGTTTTGCTGTCAGTGGATATTCTAGAAAATGACATGTCTTATCTTGAAAAACAAGCCCAAGTACTGTGAAACGATCTGAAGTCAAATGACTTGGAATACACTCAAGACACGGGGAGCCGGGATGATGAAAAAGCGGGGGTGCATTAATTTAAATGAGGATGCAATGCACTCTAATGCACCCTCATGGAACTGAGCCCACAGAGACTGCCACCCAGTGAATGACTGTGGACCCAGAGCAGTCGCTGGGTGTTTCTTTTTTAAAGGACAACTCTTTTCAGTCGATTAAAGGTAAGCTCACTGCAGGGTTAGAGTTAGTCGTCGATTTCTGTCCCTGAGCACTTATCTCCTTTATTACAGAGGATGTGATAGTCACAATGATAAACTGCATATATGATCATAATATATATAATATACGACTTAATTTCCCCTCGGGGATGAATAAAGTAATCTATCTATCTATCTATAAATACAAATCTTTTATATTACAACTGTGGCAGAGTCTTGTACAGGGCAATTTTCTCAAACTCACACCCGCACGCACATGTAAAGCCGCTTTTCACAATCACTTCCAAGTCAAATCCGGACCTCCCTGGACCTTTGAATATATGACCTGACCCGACACCTAACCCTTGATTGAGAACACATGCTACATATACACACTCACTCACATCTACCTGGTTATGGACTGGAAAAGCTTAAAATCGACCCACCTCTTTATGGACTGCAAATTAAACGTCATGTTATGTGGATGTTTTTATTAAATAACAATTTCCACATTAGAGGACGTTTTTTGTGAATGGGATGTGGGTCAGGGTTTGAGGTTTTACTAAGGGTTAACATAGTTAATACAAGCCACCATACAACAGGGGTCAAGTTTCATTACCATTAAGAGCAATTTATTCTATAAGGAAATCCAGTATTTTTCAGTGATTTATATGACAAACTTAATTTTCACATTAACGTTTAAGTCAATCAATATGCAGCCCTGTGTTTTCTCCGATATGTAAGACACAGGATAGAGGAGGAAAGACTGTGAGAGGTATTAGGGAGATTTAATGAATGTAAACCTTTTGTGACCTGTTGTTACATCATTAATGCGATAGTAGGCTTTTAACTTTTCATAACTTATTATCTATATTGCTCTATACAAATGCTCATTTCGGAACTTGCCATAATTTTCTGCGAAAAAATATGGATCCGGTATTTATGGAATCAAGCAGGACCAAATAATGTTACATTTCATCGCTTAAAGAAGCTATCTGGCTACATAG
This sequence comes from Pleuronectes platessa, assembly GCF_947347685.1. NCBI lineage: Eukaryota > Metazoa > Chordata > Actinopteri > Pleuronectiformes > Pleuronectidae > Pleuronectes > Pleuronectes platessa. Next base: position 3,812,090 of record NC_070633.1, read on the forward strand.
CAACTGGTGGCATAAGAGGTTCTCATACTCTGAGCAGATCTACTTCGTCAAGTCTGACCAGATCCTCCAGTGACTACTCATTAGATACAGCCTGACCTGGTAAGCATATGAACTGCAGTAAGAGCAAAGAGGTGACAGATACAGAGGCAAAATATTGTCATCGCTCTCCACCGCTGGACATAGCTCATTAATTAGTGTTTGTGTGGATATTTGAAATAGAGGCAGTGATGCAGCCGTGTGTAGTGATCCTGGACAGGTTAGTTTGTGGAGAAAGGAATATGGCTGGTGTGGGGGAGATGGGAAGAAAACATTGTGCAAATGTTATAGTAATGTGAAAAAAAAAATGATGCAAGGACAGTGTTATTATAATATATGAATAAAATAGCATAACGATAATACAGTGGAAATAGTGAGATATATTGATCATGGATACAGTGATGAACAGTTTACGATGATCAAAAATCTTGTGACAGAATTGTTCCCATTTGGTTATAGTGTCAATATGTGCTTAAAATGTAAATTTTGGATATTGTATTACACGCTCAAAAGGGTAAATGGTGACCTTTTTTTTTTCACGTTTGAAGAATCGGTCACTAGTTCCTTAAATTGTATCAATTTGCCAGCAACTCCAAAAGTGTTTTGTGGACACTTCACTCAACCCTCCCATCTGGATAGGGGTGAGAAAATAATGAGTGATTTTGAAAATTTGGGGTGAACTTTCCCTTTAAGATAGATGATGTTCTTGACAAGGTATCCTGTTAATTTGTTTTAAATGTAAACTTTTGGAAAGTGAAACCACACTTGGGACCTTAGCAGAAACAGTAGCTATGCCATTACACTAGCACACAAATAGAAATGAGTCACCATTTGCATTGGCTCTAAATAGATGTTACTTTCTCTGTCACCAATTGATTTATCCTGAGTCAGTGCTTGAAGTAATGTGGTCAGTAGGCAGACCAATAGGGAGGCCGAGGCAGACCCACAACAGGGGGAAGCGATACCATCACCGTGTTAGTGATAGTATCCCATCATGAAACCCCTTCAAGAACATGGAAGACTTTGCTGGATGTTGTTGCCACTGTCCATGATTTGTGAAGACCCCATCCTGTTCACCTCTGAGCTGTAAGTAGAAGTCAAAGCCTCACCGAAGGGAACTTTTACTGCAGCTGTTGAACATTAAGTGCCATTTGGGATTTACATCCATGGAGCAGCCCATAATGGCTTCCACTGTTGTTTGTTGTGAGGGACAACGCGTAAGTCACAGTGATGACACTATACTTCATTATGCCCCTTTCATGAGACCATCGTGGCTCCAATCATTTGGTGGAGATAAAAAGTGCTGTTGAACATAGCGCCGGATTTACAGCACCATTATGTCAGGAGCACTGACGAATATCTATAAAACCACACACAGCCTTGCCATTTCTAACAACTCACACTTTTCTTCTCCGGCTACAGTTCTATTCATGCCTGTTTCCTCTCATTCAACTTTCCCCAAGAATCAAACTCTGTGTCTCACTTTTTGTTTGGCGTTCTCACTGTTCACTTTGACCAGCCCTTCTGTTTTTTTCCCCTCTGCTTTCTCCTTGCCTTCCCCTTAAACTATGTTGATCAATGAGAATGAGCCATAAATCTAAATGGAAATGCAGCCATTGCCTTTTGGTCTGTAAATGGATGTATTTCCCTAGGTCTCTAAAAGCAAAGCCAGGTGAATTATAGGATCCACAAGGCTGTGTGGCTGAGAGGGAGCTGCCATGCATACTGAGCAGCCTGATAAAATGCCACAGCTACTGGACATATGGCATTGCTTGCATTGGTAAGTGGACACTCACACAAAGTGAGAGGCAGATACCACAGTCTCATAATAAACATCTGGTGTCGTCGGTCGCCTAAATTTAGAAGCTGTAAATACAACACATAAGACAGTTAAAATTTGATAAACAACAATTCTTTTTTTTAAATTAGATTTTTATTAGATTTTCAAACTGCACCAGCATGATTTGAAACCATAAAGCAGCTGTGCTGACATTCCCTGGGGCTTCCAATGATGTGATGAGAATAAATCTGTCCACTCCACCCTACTGCCCTGCCATCATGAGCTGCAAAGGTCAGATGATTAGAAAGGACGGCGTGCATACATGTGCATTCACTTCATCCTTTATTGCTCAGCATCAGAGCAGAGTACCACCCTCTGGTTTGAGTTTGAACAATGAAAACATTGCTGTCCCACCTAACCACATGCTTCCCTAATAATAAACCACAACAAATGAAAGTAGGGAAAAACACAACTTACATCTCTCAATGCTATCACTCACAAACTATTTGTGAATATGCTCAGCGTTCTCCTCAGGTGATGGGATCTGTTTAACATGATATCAAACCTGGAGTTTCAGCTTCACACATTTATTTAATAGTATGTGACAAAAGTTTATATTTTTTCCAGTTTTTATAAAAATTTACATAGTTTAAATATTAGAACACTGAATGTGGGATTTAATAGAAAATAAATCATGGAATACTTTTGTTGAACTAAACAAATCTACTTTTTGACTTATATACAAGCCAAATAAAAAAAAAAATTCAACAATGGAAATAAACAATTTAACAATCCACCACTGTTGCAGAAGGTCCCACAAATGTGTTTCTTTGTTTAAGTTTGGAGACTATGCTTGACATTCCATCATTCCAATGTGTTCTTTGTTGTTCTGGCCGCAGTACACATTGTCACAAACAGTGACTGTAAAAAGATGGATGGTGGAGCCAAAAATGGTCTGGTGTCATCGTTTGGTGCCATATTTTGTGCAGTAGGAAGTGGGAAGTGGAGCAGCAGCAACAAGGTATGGTCCCTCTACCTGCCCAGCTAATCTTACTGTCAAGAGATGCAAAACATGCAGGAGTCTGGGGCTACTACAGGTTCATATGTGGACCCTGGTGACTCCTCACATTGGCACATTTTGCATTGAGAATTTTTAACCTCCAATACAAGGGCCATGTCAGTGCTTATAAAATCCTATGTAGGCCATTCTAAATCATTAAAAACATAATCTATACCTATCTCTCTAAGGTGATGGCTGGAGCTGCTTCTCTCTGACACGGTGTCAGATGGTGTTGATGGTGCTGCTTACCTGAGCTGGATTTAGCCAAAACAACTTGCTCCAACAAACCCTTACCTTTGGTAGAGCCATGCATGGTTTTGAAAGTTTTGGACAATAATTGTCCCTTGGACACATTTCGATTCGGTAACGGGAGACAAATCTGGATACTTATTGCAGCATCCATCAGTAATCGGCTCTGCAATGGTTCTTTAAGACAAACAGATATGTTGTTTGCCTGGTCCAGCAGCTCAGCAAAACCAACCCCCCTTTACATAATGAAGGGGACATATTATGAAAATTCCACTTTTGCAGTGCTTCTACACGTTAATTTGGGTATCTGGCATGTCTACCGTCCCAAAAACTCTGGAAAAAAAACAACTCCCGCGATTTGTTGTGGTTCCTCTATGTCAGAAACGATACGCTAGAGTGCGTTTAATGGGATTACGACCCGAATTGACGTCACAGTCTGTCTACATGGCATAGCCCCCCCGGAGGCGGAGATCTGGCGGAGGAGCAGAGCCGGCGGCCGGGGTAAGTTACGAGCCACAGCCCCATCCTCAGCTCGGGGCGTTCCTGTCACGGTGCTCGGGCTCGCTGGGTGCTGTTCTCGGGCTGCTGGCTCTAGGTCAGCGGCTCGCTTCTGGTGGACGTGTCGGTGTTTGCTCCGGGGACGTGCCGGTGAGGGGACCGTGTCTCTGCCGCTGCGGCCACTTAGATGTCTTACGGGTAGCAGCAGCGAGCTAACGCTAGCTTGCGGGGCACTCAAAACAAGTCAATCTGAGGAGGGCTGTTTTAAATGATCCAAATTTGTTTTACAGACATTTCATTAAGACCCAAAGTCACCATTTCAGCTTGCGGTAAAATGGGCATAATATGTCCCCTTTAAGTTTCTGAATACGCTTTGAGTTTCATACCTGTTAGCTTCCTCCCGGCAAAACTTGCTCGCATCACATTGTCAGAATAGGGCCCTGTGATAGTGTGTGCATTCTCTAATTATTGTCATATTTACAGTAATGTAAATAGTTAGTGCAACCCACCATTGACTTTATTAGCATTGACATAACATGGTTTGAATTAACAACCAATTTACAGAAAACGTTTTGGCTTTTTTCACTTAAGCTTATCTGAAAACTTCAGATATCTGAAAAAAGTCCCTTTGAAAACTCAATCCAATTATATTTGTATAGTGCCCTGTTACGTGCCGTGTTTTCCTTCTCTCTCTCCCCCTCTCTCTCTCATCTCCTGCAGGTGTGTGTGCTCCAGAGGCACATCCACCAGCGCAGCTGATGCCACTCGGCGATCAGGGAGTGGCCATAAGAACCCTCAGGTGAGCGTCAGGGAGACGCCAGTGAACCAGAGAGTCAGTGGACCAGAGAGCCGGAGTGTGAAACAGTTGGGACCAGACGTGGTGTGCGGACGGGCTGTGTGAGGACGGGCTGCACCGACGTGCTGGTGGTTGAATGATAGTAGTGGTTGGCGTTGTTCTTTTTCCCCTTCCGGTGTGGGAAGGGTGTTTTCTGTTAATTAACTGTTGTTTAATAAATAATTGATCCCTGTTAAAATTAAGTTTCTGGCTTCCTTGTTTAGTGTTCGGTTTTATTTTATAATTGTTTGTCCCCCCACCCTAGACAGCTTGGGGGACATAACAGTTTTGGGGGATCGTCCGGGATTTAGCGATAAAAATTGATGTCGGATATTGCCCAGTGTGTAACCTTCCATAACGTGTGAACAGCTTCCTCGGTGTAGCTAGAGGAGTGTCCAGTTGAGCTGGTGCAATTTTTCCTGCGGACACTCATTTGTTGTTTTTCCTTTATTATTTTTAGGAGTCAATCCTGGGCGGAGACGGCGTTCTCCAAAGGGGGCAGGCGTGTCAGGGTTTCGGCCGCTGATTAGAGCCTTTAAATCGCCTCGAGCCCGGCACAGCTCCCGAAGACAAGTGAGGGACAAGATTTACTAGGCAGGTGCCGGGGAAGTTTTGCTTCTGTGTAAGGTTGGTGGTCACTGAGGGTGATATCAGACATTTCTATTTTTCGTTTCTGAAGTTTTGATTTGCGGTGCGTCTTCGAGATGGCGGCGTTTGATTTGGAGGAGTTTATTTCCACCCCGACATTGGGTCAATTTGACCGATGCAAAAAGAGCGACTTATATAAACTCGCGGAGTTTTATGAGATAACGGTACCTATTTTTTTGGCCAAAGCGGAGTTGCAAGCTGTGTTACTTGATGTCCTCATTTCCAAGGGGATTATCAGTCTGTCCGCGTCCTCCGATGTAGAATTAAGTGAGGGGACGGGGCAGGCTGTAAGTGAACCCCCTGTTGTCGAACCTGAGGGAACAATACACAAGCCCTTCACGATGCCACGCTATGACCCGATGTCTGTGGAGTCGTCTCCTGGGGCTAAATTAGATCTCTGAGTGAAACTACGTTTAGCTCGCCTTCAGCTGGAGAAGGATGAGCGAGAACGGGAGTTTCACCTGCGCAGCAGGGAGCTGGAGTTACAGTTAAAGAGACTTGAGGCAGAGACGGCGATAAAGATGCGGCAGTTGGAACTACAGGCGGGAGGGTCCCGGCATGTTCCCACAGGTGACACAGAGTTTGGGAGTTCCACGATGGCGTTTGATGTGAGCAGACACATTTCGTTGGTTCCGGCGTTCCGTGAGGCTGAAATTGAGGGGTACTTCAGTGCATTTGAGCGGATTGCTGCGGCTTTGCACTGGCCTGAAAATGTGTGGGCGATTTTGTTACAATGTAAATTGTCTGGTAAAGCTCAGGAGGCTTGCTCTTCTCTGTCAGTAGAAGATGGCTTAGAATATGAAAAAGTCAAACATGCTATTTTGCGGGCGTATGAGCTTGTACCAGAGGCTTACAGGCAGCGTTTTCGAAGTTTAAAGAAGATGACCAACCAAACGTATCTGGACTTTGCTAGGGAAAAGGGGATGCTTTTTGACCGGTGGTGCGCAGCCTGCAAAGTCCATGATCTGTCCTCAATCCGGGAGTGAATGTTATTAGAGGATTTCAAAAACTGTGTATCCGAGCGAACAGCTGTTTATTTGAATGAACAGTAAGTGGGCACTCTACAGCAGGCTGCCATGCTGGCTGATGAGTTTGCGCTCATCCATAAAACTGTTTTTAAGACTTGTGATTCCTTTAGCGGCGAGTTTTCACATAAATCTGAAACTCGAGTGCAGAACAGCGGTCCTTTTAAACCGAGGACAGACAGACTGTGTTTTTTTTGCCATAGGTCCGGTCATGTGGTGGCTGACTGTGAAGCCTGGAAACGGAATCAGAGAGGGTCGGCACCGAAACAACCGAAGGGGGTGGGGTTGATCAAAATTTCTCCCAGAGTCCAGTCTGTGGACTGCAGAACGTCTGAGGTGACCGATACATTTTTTAAACCATTTATTTTCGACGGGTTTGTGTCTCTTACAGGGAAAGTTGAGGATCAACGTTCAGTCCGGATACTGCGAGACACAGCTTGTTCGCAATCACTTATTCTCTCTGGAGTGTTACCTTTAAGTGTTTATTCTGATGCCTGTGCAGTGGTGAGGGGTATAGAAATGGGTTGTGTGCAGGCCCCTCTGCACCAGATTTATGTGAAATCGGGAATAGTGACTGGGTTGTTCATGGTGGGCGTCCGTTCCTGTTTCCCCATTGGAGGTATTGAATTAATAATGGAGAATGATATAGCAGGCGGTAAAGTTTACCCGGTTCCCGAGATTGTTGATTTTCCCATCACGGATGCCGATGAGGCAGATCAGGAGAAGCCACAGAAGACCTCAGAGATAGCTGTGGTGGCAGCGTCTCTTGTATGTGGTCAACTTGATGAGTTGGAATCCGATTTGGTGACACCCTGTGAGGGTCATCAGTGTGGTAGGCTAGCTAATTCACAGTTTTTGTCTACTATAGATAAGCAGTTGTCTTATCTTTCTGCACATCGGAGACAGGATGTGATTAACTTGCTTAAAACATATCCTTCTGTGGTGAAGGATGTGCCATCTTGCACAAATGTGTTAGTGCATGATATTGATGTGGGTAAGGCTACCCCTATTAAACAGCATGCTTACCGTTGTCCGCTAGCTAAGAGAGAGGCCATGAAGAAAGAGGTCAGCTATCTGGTAGACAATGGTCTTGCCAAGCCCAGTTGCAGCCCATGGAGTTCTCCATGTTTGTTGGCACCTAAGTCGGACCGAACTCCTCGTTTCTGTACTGATTTTCGCAAAGTCAATGCTGTTACTGTGTCAGATTCTTTTCCTTTGCCCCGCATGGATGACTGTATCGACCGGGTGGGGCCAGCTGTGTGCATTTCCAAACTAGATCTACTCAAAGGAAACTGGCAAGTTCCTTTGACTCAGCGTGCAGCTGACATCTCAGCATTTGTAACCCCTGATGCTTTCATGCAATACAATGTGATGGCCTTCGGCATGAAAAATGCACCTGCCACTTTTCAGCGCCTGATGCAATGTGTGTTAGGAGATGTTCCTGATTGTAGTGTTTATCTCGACGATGTGGTGGTCTATTCCAGTGACTGGGAGAGCCACATTTCCAGTTTGAGGACTGTTGTACAGCGTATTGCGGATGCCTCTCTGACACTTAACTTAGCCAAGTGTGAGTTCGGAAAAGCTACAGTTACCTACCTGGGAAAGCAGGTTGGTCAGGGACAGTTACGGACGGTGGATGCAAAGGTCGCAGCCATTGTGTCTCTGCAAGCTCCCACCACTAGGCGTGAGCTTAGGCATTTCCTAGGTATGGCAGGATATTATCGTTGTTTTTGCAAAAACTTCTCGGTGGTTGTTTCTCCCCTTACCAAGCTGTGTAGTCCTCTGGTTCCGTTTGTGTGGAATTCAGTGTGTGAACATGAGTTTAAGTCTGCAAAGTCTCTCCTCTGTGGTACTCCTGTGCTGGCAGCGCCAGACTTTTCTCGGCCTTTCCAGCTTGAGGTGGATGCCAGTGCCACGGGGGCTGGTGCGGTGCTGTTGCAGGACAGTGGTGGTGATGTGTGTCACCCCGTATGCTACTTCTCAGCCAAATTCAAGCGACATGAGTTGAATTATTCGACTATTGAGAAGGAGACATTGGCCATGCTCCTTGCCCTGCAACATTTTGAGGTGTATGTTGGCTCGAGCTCCTCCCCAGTGACAGTCTACACAGATCATAACCCTCTTGTGTTTCTAGCACAGATGTACAACAATAACCAGCGCTTGATGCGTTGGGCACTCCTGGCCCAGAACTACAACATCAACATCAAACATAAGAAAGAAACAGACAATGTGGTAGCTGATGCGCTATCGCGTGGCTGAGATAATACTGATTGTGAAAGTGTGTGGTGATTGATGTGGTATGAATGGTTAATTACTGAATGGGAGTTCGTTCTTATGTGAGGGGGTGTTACGTGCCGTGTTTTCCTTCTCTCTCTCCCCCTCTCTCTCTCATCTCCTGCAGGTGTGTGTGCTCCAGAGGCACATCCACCAGCGCAGCTGATGCCACTCGGCGATCAGGGAGTGGCCATAAGAACCCTCAGGTGAGCGTCAGGGAGACGCCAGTGAACCAGAGAGTCAGTGGACCAGAGAGCCGGAGTGTGAAACAGTTGGGACCAGACGTGGTGTGTGGACGGGCTGTGTGAGGACGGGCTGCACCGACGTGCTGGTGGTTGAATGATAGTAGTGGTTGGCGTTGTTCTTTTTCCCCTTCCGGTGTGGGAAGGGTGTTTTCTGTTAATTAACCGTTGTTTAATAAATAATTGATACCTGTTAAAATTAAGTTTCTGGCTTCCTTGTTTAGTGTTCGGTTTTATTTTATAATTGTTTGTCCCCCCACCCTAGACAGCTTGGGGGACATAACATGCCCCATCACAACATACAGTAGTACTACAAGGCACTTTGAAGATTGGACAGACAGACGTATGTTATCCTTTCCTGCTTGGCAACACTAATCCACTACATTACCAGATGTTTCCAGATGTTGCCCACTGCAGCCAGCAGATTTAAGTAAACATCCACCCGTCTGATAGCAGAAGCATTGCTGGTAGGATGCCAGTAGAGAACACCTCCTGCAGACTTCTTATGAATGTTATCCGTAAGAAGAACAGAGGAATTCTTGTATTCTGACTGGCTTATGGAGACATCCTAGTTTTGCCTGCCGGTAATTCTCTATAAACTGATAAAAAGGGCATTTATATGTATTTGGTAAAAAGGAAATGTCACACAAAATAAGGAATAAGCAGGATCTAAATAGAGGCCTCAGTGAAATTGTTTATTATCGTTTAATATAACTGTTCCACTCCATTGAGTAGCTACATTTGATTACATATGACAAACACCAAAGTTGTCAGTACCCAGTGAAGAACAGATGTTGGCACAGCTCAAACATCACGGCATTCACCTGGGCTGTAGGAGCGCAAAGAAGAGGAGAGGAGATTATTCCGTGTTTTCAATTGTTATATCATTTCATAAAGATGCTTAATTGTTAAGGGGGATTCCAGTCCTCAATTTCATGGTTGTTATTAATCAGTTAGTGTCAGTGATTCTTAATCTTTGGCTCACACGGAAATATTACGAATTTTAGGAAGAAAATACACATTCAGAAAATAAATCAATTAATCCCAGTGTCGTGACCAGGGAGTTCTGATAAAAATATGTTGGTGGGGGCAAATTGTGTTATGGCAGGACAGTTACTTACAAAGCCATTGAATCAAGCGCAGAAAATCCTCCTGGTTAGTCACTTTCAGTCGGTACTAGATAATGAGCTAGTCAGTTGGCTGTTGTTGATCTGGTGCAATAGGATGGGTGCAGCTACGGTTCGACTGAGGAAAAGAGGTACCTGCAGGACGACCTGGATAAGTGCCAGTGGCTCCTGGCCCCAAAGTTGGACATGTCTTGACTTGAAAAGAATTCGACCTACAATTTTTTATGTTAATCTAAAAAATTCTGTAACAGACCAAAAAGAGAAGTATCAAAAAAAGGCAATCACACACTATTTCGTATTTTATTGATATGAACATAAGCGTTGTGTGACAAAAGCTTATAAAGATGTCTCAGTGCTCACTATTTATTAAACCGTTTAATCTCTTTTTATATGGGCTTTAGTAAATGAAGGAGTGATTTCTGACACAGTCAAAGTGTATAACACATTAAAGGTATTCTTGCAGGCGACAAATGACACATGTCAAAACACTTGTGCCTGTGTGATTTGTAAGCCTATGTAGCGGTTGTGTACTCTCTCGTTGCGTTGTGTGATTGAGACCACGATGGAACCATTGGCAGCCAGCCGTTTATTCTGGTGGAATATTTAACATGGGAAATGCTCTTTGAGAACCCTCACAATGGCAGCCTCTCCCAGCCGGGATATACACAGACTGAGCATTTACATGAAAATAAATATCACATTAAACAAATGACTCACAAAATATTTGAATGGGCGTTTGGTGACATACCTGGTGGAATATTTAACATGGGAAATGCTCTTTGAGAACCCTCACAATGGCAGCCTAACATGGGAGAAAGACAAGCTGAAGTACACTTTCATGGCGAAGTCGACGCTAGCTAAGTAGCTACGACCAAAGCTAATGGTAGCCAAGCTAGCGATCCTAAGACTAAAGTCCATTTAAAAGTAATTACAGATTCCAAGCAACACAATATATATGTACAAGCAACCAAGTATTAATACAGTATTATGTACATTTAGACTCCCGTAATACATCGCCAAAGTGTGGATTCATGTTTAACTGCTCTGACTACCTACCTCTCCCAGCCGGGATATACACAGACTGAGGAGAGGAGGCAGCAATGTAAAATACAACCCCCGCATTCCGCTAGAGGGAGCTCTAGCACTCCAACCAAGGCTCCCACTACCACAGCCAGCGCAAGGATCTCGCTGGCAATGGCAAGTGGGAAGCATTAACCCTGCTACACCTACAGAACTGCAGCAGCTCAACTCCCATTATCCTGGCCTGACTTGTCAGGAATTGTCACTGGCCTTTTTTTAGCATCAACGCTCCATGCTTAGCACATTTGTGGCAACCACACCTGATTACATCTCCTGTCAATCTACAGCTAACTGTAGAGGATCTGGGTGTGTGCTACGTATATCGAAATGCACAGAGATTTGAATAAAGCTGGTGTGTGTTGACTATTTACATTGTCCATAAAGAATAACGTTTTTTTTGTTAACTCCCCTTTCCTTAGTTCCACAATCAGGCCAATCCTTAACATTTAGTCAACTTTTAGGTCTTTTTTTTACATTGAAATGCTTTGTCTGTTATCTATGAGTTTAACGGCTGCTGTTAGATCCATATTTGTTTCCATTTAACCTCTTCATTATTGTCATCCCTACTTTACTTATCTTCTGCTACTCACTTAATAAAATTCAAATAATCTATCTTGCAAATGGCAATGATAAGCATGAGCTACCTACCTTCGTTGGTAGAAGCGTATACTGAAATAAACATGATGTCTGTCTTCTGCTTTAGCAGCATTTTTCTCTCACTTAATCATTAACAATAAACACAACCTTCTATTTATTTTTGACACTGGAGCAGCTCATGAGTCTTTAGTGTTTTTCTGCAATAAAAAGATGTGATCATCTTTTATACACATTGTTTTTCCTGTCTCAAGCTTATTTTGAAGAACTAATACGGCATTCTATTGAATCCCAGATACTTTTAGTGTTGACACTATATTTAGTCTAAAATCGTGGCTTAGATACTGGTTGGCTGCTCCTCGACCCTCTAGCAGTTAAAGTGTTTAGAGATCTCGAGCGAGTGATGTAATTTGTTGATTACAACTTAGAAAATATACACTAGTTTTAAAATCTTTACTTTGGACAGTTGTAATACCCACCCTAACTTTTTCTTTTCATATCTACTAAAATAGTTTTATCATTATCCTAAATAACAGTGTATTTCCAATAATAATAATAATATTAGTAATAATGATAATATAAAAATAATACATATTCGATTGATGTTAGATTTATAGTCAATACCATTTCCTTGGCCCCCTGCTTTTCTCCCTATATATATTTAACATCATGGAATCAATTTGTTACTGTTGTACTGATAGTTCACATCTATATGGTCTTTCTCACATGATCGAATCGGAGTCTTGCTTGTCTTTTGGAAAAATGTGAAAGTCTCGACCTCGGCCCAATCTTGATGCCAGTTTGATCCAGTAAGAGTGACTTTAGACGAACACTTTCAAAGAATGACACCTTAGAACGTTGGTGTTGCATTTGATTCCCCCCTCTCGTTTGATCAGTACATTAAACTACATCTACATAATAACTTTAAATTCATTATATTTTCAATGTTGGTTGCATGTTAAATGGTTTAAATTGCTGCAGCTCGATTTCTATTTCAGTCCAGGAAATTTGACCATAATCCACCAATTTTTGCTTTCCTTCATTGGCTCCAATTTCTTGCTCAGTCATATAATCCTAAATTGGCAGGTCCCAACATACCTGTTCAATATCCTTGACCCTTGTATTCTATTCCATGCTCTTAGCTCACAGACTAGGGCTGTCTCCACAGTAGGGCCTTTTTCCATCATACCCCTTTCCTCTCGAACAACCTCCCTGATGACTGTCTGAAACTCTTGGGGCCTTTAAAGGGGACATATTATGCCCATTTTACCACAGTTGATATGGTTTCTTGGGGTCTTAATGAAATGTCTGTAACATATTTTGGTCAAAATATCACAAGGATAATTTAAAACAGCACCTTTTAACCCTGTCTAAAACAGGCCTCCTCAGATTGACCTGTTTTGAGTGCCCCGCCACCTTCACCCCCGGTGAGCCTGGCTGCGAGAGTCCCAGCTCCCCTGCACAGCCCCGCAGTGGGAGCAGTGGGAGCTTGAGCTGGCGCAGCAGCAGCATCCTTCCACACTGTTGAGTCAACGTTTAGAGGTGTCCCGGGGGTCCCTTGTTAATGCGGCCACTTAAATGTCTGACGGGTAGCGTTAGCTCGCGAGCTAACCGGGCCAGTGGAGCCCGGCTTGCGTTAGCTCGCTCGTCCAAGGCCATGTAGCGAGACTCCCTACATGGGCATGGTATGACTATGACGTTTATTTCGGTCGTAATCCCATTCGACGCACTCTAGGGTATCATTTCTGACATAGAGGAACCACAACAAATCGCAGGAGTTGTTTTTTCCAGAGTTTTTGGGACGGTAGACATGCCAGATACTAGGGATCCACCGATATATCGTCCGAACATCGGTAGCGGCCGATATTCGCCTCGTTTACTGATATCGGCTTATCAGTAATAAACTTGACTTTCACCGATATCATTGGCCGATGTTCATATTTGTGGTAAAACCGCTGGGCACGTGCCGCGGCTGGGGGAGCAGTCGCTCCGTCCCCCTCCTCTCCGCGCCGCCGGAGGCTCAGTGTGCGGCACCGGGAGGTCCTCATCCGGTGGCACCTCACGGCGCCGGCGCGGAAGGCGGGCCGTTGGAGGGGACCGGGTACGCGGTCAGCGGCGGCCACTCTGGACGCGTGTCGGGCCCTTCTCGCGGATCACCTCAGCTACGGCGACCGCTGGGGGAACCCTCCGGCTGGCGCCTAGCAGCTGACTGAGAACTGGTGCGGACCAGGGGAATCCGACTGTTTAATTAAAACAAGCATCGCGAAGGGCCACGGTGGGTGTTGACGCGATGTGATTTCTGCCCGACACTCAAAACAGGTAAAACTGAGGAGGGCTTGTTAAGTTATCTTGACTCACGCAGTGTAACTTGGCGTAAAAAGTATGAGCGTAGCGTCTGTTTAAGTACTTTATTCTCATGTGCATCGGCTCTATTCATCCGTCTCATGCACAGGTAAGAAGGGAATTGACAACATACGTTATACACACACAGAAGCCGTAACACATCTAATAAACGGGCAATACTGCTACCGTAAATCAATGAGAAGAGCGTTCTCTATAATGATACTTTAACAGGGCTGTTTTAGACAGGGTCAATACGTGCTGTTTTAAATTATCCTTGTGGTATTTTGACCAAAATATGTTACAGACATTTCATTAAGATCCCAAGGAACCATTTCAACTTGCGGTAAAATGGGCCTAATATGTCTCTGTTAAATAAAGTTTAGTTAATTCAGAGATTGTTTCATAAATCTGATTCAACTTGTGCTCATTAAAAGATAAGAGTGATGAATAGTGCTTTTTTAATAATGATTTAATTATTTTTCTGGCACAAAAGGGTGAATGAATAACAACAAAAAGAAAATAAACAAATATCGGTATCGGTATCGGCTATCGGCCAGATTGTTATTTTAAATATCGGTATCGGCCAAGAATTTCCATATCGGTCCATCCCTACCAGATACCCAAATTAACATGTAGAAGCACTACAAAAGTGGAATTTTATAATATGTCCCCTTTAAAATCCAAATTAGAAACATATCTTCATACCTTATCATTGTTTAAGGACTCATACCTGTTACTATTCTCCCATTGTTGGCTCAGTCCCAAATAATTCATTAAAGTTTTTACATAAGGTATAATTCATATTGTCCTTCGATTGAGATTACAGTGAAGTTTGTGAAAACCAATGTATCTCTAAAACCTTGCATTCCTTCCCTCAAGCATGAGTCTCTCTCTCTCTCTCTCTCTCTCTCTCTCTCTCTCTCTCTCTCTCTCTCTCTACCATTTTCCTTATCTGAGTCGAAGGTCTATTGACAGATCATGTCATATGCTGTACAGATATGTAGCACTGGGCTATATAAGTAAAACTTTACTTTCAACTTATTTAGTGGCTTGTTTGAACATTGGTTTGATATATTTACACTTTCCAAAGGATGAACTCTCCTGTTTCTGCTGATTCGTCATATATGATTTTTTCCCAGGAGAAGGTAAGGTATTATATACAGCATAATCCAATTAACTGATTGTTGCCCTTAACTGAGCACATCAATGCTCCTGGGAGGAATAACCCTTCGTAAAGCAAGGGTTTAAGAAAATCTAAATCATCAGCATCCTTTGTTTCATCAAACCTATATTTGTAATTTTGAAACAACGCAGCCTCTTGAGGATCCTAGCATGGTCTCAGGATTGTAATCTTATTTCTCTCACCCCATAAAAGATGGTTGGGTCAGGCAGTATCGAATATCAGCCCAAAACAACAGTAGCTTTAATACAGAATATCAGTTCTCGCTTTAAGAATCAATATCTAATCTAAATCTTTCTCTGAATATATGTTCTTTTCTGTCCCCTGTTTTCCTCTCCTTTCCTCTTTCCTGTTCTCTGATTACATCTTCCACTGCTCAGCTCATTCCACCACTGCTTAGCACAGAGTGGACAGGCTTCGAAGCAATAACCTGCGATGCCATATTTCTTTCTGTGACCCTGGTTTTACAGGAACTACTAATCACTACTGTTTTCAGCAGTGTCCAGACTTGATGTTAACATGTGTCTTTGGTGACTTAATCATAAGTAAACAGTTCACACTTGGCATTAAATTGTGTGTTCAAATGTATCTCGGTTGACGGTCAAATCACATTTACTGACTGAAATAAACATGTAGGTACATGGTTGATGTTTTCAAAAACAACATATGTTGTTATTTGCCAAACCACCTGCTGCCCAGAACACCTCGGAACATGGTCTGCGTGATCGGACCTTTATGTGTTCTCAATGCTTATTGAAAGCAGTCACGCATCTAGTTAGAGCTGCCCACTTGTGATTGGATCATCCACGATGCATGTCAATGCTAGTTTGAACAAAGTCATCAAAACTCTGTTGCGCCTCAGTGGCTGAGTTTTAGACCACATGAATGAGATGTTGTCCTTGAAAGCAAATTGGGGCAGGTTACATTGCCCCTTTAAGACCTGAAGCTTCTGAGTATTATCCTCCCAACACACACCAGACTCTCTTCTCTGGCTGGTGACAGAGAAGCTTCAAATAAATGTATATCCTTTTCTTTCTGGACAATACTGACTGACCAATATCAGATTTTTGATAAGGTCCAACACTTTATCAGCAAGCCAATGTACCAGTCTGGCTCTAAGTGCTGAATCACCTGTGCCAAGGTGAGCTAAGTGGAGTCCTTGTCTTCTCAGAAGCTGTTTACTTCGCTCTGTCCCCTTAATCGCCACCGACAGAGGTCATAGCTGTACGGTTTCCCCCTAGCGTTGCCACAAAAAGCCCTGTCTACCAGCCTAATGGGGTGCAGATGGGGCTCTACCACCCACGGAAAAACAGGCGGATAGCTCCCCTGTGAAAATGACAGAGGCAATGAGATAAAATGAGTTAGAAAATTGGGAGGAGATGGAGGGAGAGACAAAATGAAAGAGGAGCAGAAGGGATAGGGAGAATCAGCAGGAAGTAGGTGGCTAAGAAGAAAGAGGAAGTAGTGAGAATGGGAATAAGAATGAAGAGGCACAATGGAGAGAAAAATAAAAAAACTGGTGACAGGGGCAAATAGTGGAATTGGTAATTGGTAGATTTACATAGCCATGGTCTGAGGAGAGGCTTACAAGCTTGCCACAGAGGCGTTCCTCAGGGTGCTGGAGGGCCCTTTGTGGACAGCCTACATCCATATCCCTGGATGGCCAGGCCTCAACCTGGCCAACCTATCAAAAAGGGCTCTCAATTAGGAGAGTAAGTAGCAAAAAAAACACCACCCACCAAATGAGACACTTACGTTTTTCCCCAGGGCATGAGGGAGATGGAAAGCAACTGTTTACTGCAACACGTCTTGCCTTTGGTATGTAAATACCCTGCTGTTCTCTGTCACCCCATTCTCTCTGTCTCACACACATGTAAACATATACTTCAAATCCATCACTCCACATTCTCTCCCTGCCTCTGCCACCCCAAAGGGTGTCCAATTTACATTGTTACATGGGGTGTTAAACATTTCAGAGTACAGGCACAAGCAGACACGCTTGTGGGGTGGAAAAGGCTGAGTTTTCACACATCGCCTGTTTTTGAGGCTTTTCCCAGCCAAGCCATGAAATGGGATATTGTGTTGTGCCAAACTCTCTCCCTCTGTGTGAGTGTGTTACAGAGTCTGCATCTTGATGTGGGCATATAGTCTTGGCTTTCTCACATCCAATCCTGCAACTGTGCCATGGCGCGTCTATGTACAAATGTCTTAATAACAGTTTAATTCTGAACTGGGCATTCTCAACCATCGTCACATGATGTTAATATCGTTAGACTGTCATGTGTTGACCCACTATATTCAGACTGTGTCTGCTGGCTCAGTAATAACAATGACCTTTAATGCCGAAGCCTCCTCCAGTAACCCGTGACTCCTTCACTCACATGATCTATATTCATGTAATTAGCAGGAAGCTTGATGTTAATTTAATAACCTCATTGCAGTCAATACGATCCATTTGGATAGGCTTCTTGCCCTACAAAGTCAAAAATAATTAAAGCTAAACCCGGAATAAAACTTACTGTCATTTAATTGTGGGCTGTGTATGACACGTGCTTACAGAAAGTGCACCTATAAATACCCCTTGTCTTTCTCATATAGTTATGCCCAATGGGAAACATGACTTTATAGCCTTTGAAAAATACTGGATGAAATTGGATTATTTCTCTTAGGAGAAAAGGTAAAAAGAGCATCGAACACTGTTTCTTTTTTGTTTCAATAAATATCTGTGTAATGCACTGTACCTTTGTATTTGTTTGTTTTAATAGTGACTCCAACCTAACTGTCCGGTTCTATATGTAATGTCCCCTGCTCCATCTTAAATGTAAAAAACAAAACAATCCATCAGTAACTTGAACACATAGCTGGTGAGTTACAATAACTGGTAACTTTTTTACATTGGCATCTGGTTTCACAATAAGTCATAATAAATCATTTAGGCAATCTGGTGTGTGACTACAATGCTAATACCAGGGCCATTTTGTGGAATAATGCTTGGTAAAGGTCTTGTAAGTCTTTTAATTAAAAAAATCACCCATAGTCCTGAGCCTTACTTTTGTTTACAATCAGCGAGCCCAACTCATGCATCTGTGTCAAATCTACACCGTAGCTCTGGCGTAGCCTATGCAGAGATGTTCACCCTACGCAGAACCCTACACCGTACCCTGACGTGCACCTCCCCAATACGTCTCTACACGTCGAGGCGACACAGACAGCAATAGCAGTGAGTGGTTGCATCACATATCTGGCAGACAGTATTTCCGGAATCTCCTTCTTCGCCTCACTCGGTTTAATGGTCGTACAGACCGTCTCCTCCTGCACCTTTCTCTTCTTCGCACGCTTCTAGTCTGCAGAGCGACACACACACACACACCTATAAATGCTAACAAAGGCGTAGGCTAACTTCACATGGGAGGAGAGTGCTGATCTGTTCTTAGATGATGTTGTGTTTCCCTTAAGATTGATGGAGATGCTTTGCATGAGCTTGTATTCACTTGAAACCAGAGCCATGTTTCAAAGTGCTTCCGTCCCTCCTTGTTCCAGTTTGCTGCACAGCTCAGTCTCAGAGCCCAACAAGTTGAGCCCTGTGATTATGTGCCCTGTGCTCAGCACTAGCACTGTGTGAGGTTATCAATAAGCCAACTGAATTATTTCCACAAATGCACATGAATAGCCTAACAGAGTGATGCTTTAAATACAAGTATATTTAATCAAGAACTCCAGCATAAATAATATCAAGTTTGTTGTGATTAAAGCAGTAAAGTCGTCTGCATTGATTTATGAAGTCGGCTAATAGGATTGATTCTGACAATATCTATTGTCCACTGCTGATTTGTAGTGTATGAAAAAGCTTCCCCTTCAGGTCATTAAATCCCTGCAGCCGTTTGAAGGCATCGGGACACATGTTAATTAATCTGCAGCTGCAGGCCGACACTTAAGCTCTTTAATCATGTGCGTCTTATTTCCAACTTCCTTTGCAGATTTTTTCAAAATGTTTTACAATTATAATACTGCTGCTTCATGGTCTGTGTTTAAAGTTTGCAATCAAAGTATTTTTTAATTAGTTTAAATTAATGTTTAGTGTAATTTTTTCATAATTGGATTGTAAATAAAAAAAACATAAATGTTATATCTTGCTACATCTGGAGTCCCACATTAAACAAACCAGTTCAAATGGTTGAAAAATCCCATTTTGGTAAATGGGGCTTTATTTGCAATGTTTACTCTTCCTCTCATTTCATTATGGTAAATGCCAATAACTTTTTAATGTAAAATAATCAACCTTAAAAACTAATTTCAGCCTTCATTTTACCCAGGCAGCCAGAGCCTTTAAAGCTTTTTCTGTATTTGCTTCCTGTGGCTCTATCTTGACTGTGTGTGTTTGTGTGTGTGCATCTTGTCAAACATTATTCACCTCTCCGACCTGATTCCAAAACCATGATTTCTTCTTCATACTTTCCCAAATCCCCTGAGCTTTGTCTAATTATTTCTTCGGCTTCAGTGAAGGAAGGATATCTGTGCTCCTGTGAATACAGACATTCGCATGAAGCTGAAAGAAGTGGAGGCAAAAAAAACGACACATCTGGACAGACAGAATAGGATCAAGCACGCCGACTGTTTTCTCCCTTCAGCTTGATCCCTGCTATTCCCCAGCACTAAGCGTAGCTTTCTCCGGCCTTATCTCTACAACGGCTTGTACCTCACCAGTGAAATCTCAAATCCCAGCCATACCTAGAGGCAGGGCAGCCAGCGCTAACACGCTAACGCTGCACACAATTCAACAATGGTTTCCTAGCAACCACTTCTGCTACCTTCTCAATGAAAACTAGTGCTGCTTCTCTGGCTGTCCATGAGTGTGTGCAGGAGCGTGCATGTTATTGAGCAATTGTCCATGTGCATGCACGTGTGGACGTGTGTTGCTGGTGCAGTAATGAGCAGTGTGAGTAAGGCTGTTGCAGCTTATTTACATAGATAACTTTTTAACCCAGAATATAAAAGTCATTCTCAGTTGATCATTTCCCTCTGGTTGGATTTCAATTTAGTCTCTTGATTTGAAATTAATTGTAAGAACATGTTGTGTTTTCCTCATGTGGGCGTACGGTGGCTTCAAAGTGATGTCTACAAGAAGTAAAATAGAAGAAAAAAACAACTACTGGCATTGGATATGTGTAAATTTGGCCATCTCAGCCTAAAAGTTACCATCTGTGTTGAGCAGAATTATGAGATAAAGTCGGCGAACTGACTAAAAATATGTATGAGGTAATGTGTCTTTATCTCTGGAAACACAACAGACCGTCTGTTTTATATTTCTCACCAATAATCTATCAGTTCAGCTGAATTAAACTGAACAAAATGGGAGTTTGTGAAGCACTGAGCATATGTATAATAACATTGTTCCCATAGCTGTAGAGTAATGATCATTTCTGGACAAAAATGTAAAGAATTGGTGGTTTCCCTTCGGTATAGAATGTTAAATGGGATTTCAGGTGGATGAGCGGGTGAGCAAGGTGGGTGACTTCAACATCAGAGACATCATTTTTTTTCTTGTCCTCTGTAGACTACAAACATTGACAATTACACTGATGTTGGGATGCTTTGAAAACCCAACTACTTACACTGAAATTACGTTAAAGGTCCTTTAAAGCTGAGTTCACACTTGAAAGTCAGTTCATACATTTAACAATAATTATTTATAATATGAATAATTAACGAAAGGGAATACAAGAGACAAGGACATCATTAATGTTCAATACGATACATAAACATATGTGTCGTTAGGTTTTAAAGCTTTATCCATTGCACGTTCTTGTCTGTCCCCTCCATCAAAGTGCATGGCGTGCTGTATGTTCAGGTGTGGGGGTAGGCTAATTGCTGGTAATTACCACAGTGTTAATCGGCACATCAGGGGCAGCTTTCACTGGGATGATGTGTGAAGCTGTGCTGCAGCAGCTTCTCTTCATCAAACCACCGCAAAGTCACTGCAGGTTGTTGGCTCCTTTACAAAATACTTTCCAAAGTAGTTTTTTTTTTTTATTCCTTCACTTTTTGGAACACTTGCAAGGGAGGGTTGTTTCTGCTTTGTGTAACAGGGAATTAGGGGCTTTAGTGTGAGCGATGGATGTGGAATTGTAATCCTGGTGTCTGGCTTGTCGAGGAGCCAAGGAGCGAGATTTACGACACCTGAGTGTCTAAATGGTTGGCTTTTGAGATAAATGGGTGTGTGATGCTGAATTTACAGCCCTGGGAACCCGCGGACTTCATGTCTGTCTCCAAACTCTGACCCGGGTGACCTGCTGTGTTGTGAGGAGCAGAGGTCGGTCTTTCACACACAGACAGACTACCACACATGTGAAGTACTCTGTGGAAAAAATTTGGATATCAGCTTATTTTATATGAAGATAAATATATATATCACAACCGTGCAATAAGCAGTATTTTGCCGGCACAAAGACATCTTGTCTAAACAGGTAAAGACAGTCTAGGTCTGCTAACTGTTATAGCTACACCTTTGTGTTAATTTTGTTAAAAATCTCCAGACTTCCACCTCTTCTACATTAAAATTAGCGAGTGTACGTATTTTTAAACGTTTGGTAAACCTTCGAAAAAAGGCGAATAACTCCTTTTGAGTTTACAAAAGAGGACTTTAGCTTGCAATTGTTCCCCCAGTGATGTTCCACATCAAAGCACTGAAAATTCAGGTGCTGTCACATCGCTGTCTTGCCAAATTGGCTTATTCACCAATTAATTAAAATCCGGGGCCTTAGAAGCGTCATCTGACCCAGGGGTGAATGTTGACTAAATCCCTTCCCACTGCTTACAAAAGCCACATGTTAGTGGGTGTCAGGGGAGTTTTTGACCAGCGGAAAAGGGGCTTATCCCGTGGAGTCAACCTTTTTAATCATTATTTTAGTCTACTGAACTCAGGACATTTTAGTCTTTTCTCAAAGAAAGGGAGTTAAACTTCAACTGAATACTTTCAAATAAGAATTTATGAATACCTGATCTGCAATGAGTGATACCCATATAATGTTTTCTTTAGTTCCAGTTCCAAGTTCCAGAAATGTGTGTAATTTTGACCACACAACTATTGTATTACCCAGTTATGGTATTGCTTCCAGAAGAAGATATGAAAACCCCTTCTAATGAAAACATTGTTAATTTAGTATCCGAGGGTATTTTTCTAATATATAATCTGTTATATATCAACATGGATGAAGAAAAGCCACCTGCAGCTTAACGTGTGAAAACTGAATATTTCTTCATCCCAGCCAATCAGTCTGTTCACAGCACAAAATCACAACACCAATCATCTTTTCATCACTCACCCCAACCGAAGTCTTGAGAAATGTGTCAATCTATAAAGAACGTTTATAAAGTAAAGCTAAACTTATACATAATACATTACAGAAACTATTTATTTATTCAAATCACTCAAGTGATTTGATTTATTCACTTTAACTCAACATGATACAAAAAAACTCTTCAACAACCAACATTAAAAATTAACATTTTATTTTACATTACCTTTACATTTAACTTATCAGGTCACACAGAAGTTTAATATCCGCTGGAAATGCAAAGTCAATCATTATTTAGTTCAGTGTGTGATGGATGACTCCAGTTCAGGCTCACGAATGTTGTCTCAAAATGTGACACACTCTGACAGAACACGTTCAGCTTAAGGCGAAGTGACACTACATAACAACTCACTCCTAATGAGGTGCGTTGCTGAGGTGCTTAATTTTCCATGGAAATCTTATGTTAATTACGGAAGGGAAGTAATTGTTTCCCGAAACAGTCAGAGCCTCAGGTAACGCTGGGAAAACAGATGTTGCTGTAAGTACTTTTTATCTCTACAAACTAATAGGCCCAAAGATGCTTTTTTTTTTTAACCATTTCTAGTTTTTTATTTGTATTTTTTTTTTGTGAGTAACCCTTGTGTAAGCAAAAGATAGAATATATTTTTGGGAAATTTGCTTCCAAAGAATTTCATCATGCAATTTATTATGTCTGTTATGTAGAGTAGAAAACCTCAGTGGGTACCCCTCAATTAGGAATTTATATCTGATTAATTGATGTTAGTCTTAGGCCTGATCACATTAAAAGGAATATACTTAGCTAATGAGAATCCATACACATGAGACAATTCTGCATAAGTTGATTGACGTAAAGGTGTGAAGTCTCGATGGTGGATGGACGGATGAATCTCCTTCTCTGTTGCTCTGGTGGACTCATTAAACCTCATCACTAAATCTGTATCATTGACATACGTTTTCTCCACCTTGATCATAATATTTCTCTCACATTACCCATGTGGAATTAGGCTGTGGCTGGAAACAAAGAAAAAAAAGATGAGATGCCCACACACACACACAAACACACACACACAAAATCCCGTTAGCACCCTTGCATAGGTCAGAGTGGATTCCAAGGGGGCAACATCCTCATGGATCCAATTTTCATGGACTTTTCATGTTGGTCATGAAGATAATACTTTAAGTGATTATGGAAGTTACACAAAATTCACATTTGGTTCAGATTCTGCTGACCCCTGCTCATCACATTGGAGAAATAACATAAATGTCCACTCATGCTTGAGAGCATTTGCACAATATGACCTGGACGGCTAACTGAGGAGGTGCAGCGCAAGCTAAATCGTTCCAGTTCCTGCCTGACACATGGGGAAAGATGGTCAGCCTCAGAAAGCTTTCTTAATCCATCCCATACATTCTTTCCAGCAACTCCCCTGAGCTTTCGTCCTGTAACAAGATATGTTATCTAGCCGAGCAGTAACCCTGCAGAAATACAATCATAATGACATCTACTCTGAGGACGGTGTGACAGAAAAACACTGAGGGGGTAGAAGGGTTTCGAGCAA
This sequence comes from Pleuronectes platessa, assembly GCF_947347685.1. Taxonomy (NCBI): domain Eukaryota; kingdom Metazoa; phylum Chordata; class Actinopteri; order Pleuronectiformes; family Pleuronectidae; genus Pleuronectes; species Pleuronectes platessa. Next base: position 3,835,936 of record NC_070633.1, read on the forward strand.
CAGAGAGGAAAAAAAAAGCGGGGATTATCGAGAGTGCTGTAAGTGCATTTAGGTGGACTGCAAGTTTTTCCCAAAACAGCTTTGGGTTCACTCCAAAATACTTCCCTTCACCTTTGACCCCTTAAACCATTAGTATCAAATGAACCCTGTCTCCTTCACTCTTTCGTATTTTCCCCATCAGAGAACTCCCACATAATTTATAAAAACATTAGGGTTGCCATAATGTAAAAGCGGAATCTTACATCAAGGACAGGTTGGATTGCACATTGTACAAATCAATTGTGGCACCGCAATGAATTTCAACAGAGTGTATAAGATGTATAGCATGGCAGCGGTGTGTGTTGTGTTTTAGTCCAGTTTAGTTGAAATTGAGAAAATACTTTTTTAGGACTTCATGTCGCAGCTGTCAACTCACCACTGCACAGAGTGAGGATGAAGAAGAACAGACCTATGACAATGGGACGCACACATAAACAGGTATTTATTTTAGGTAAACAAGACAAACAAATGCAAAACCTACACAAAATCTGTCATGTACATTATAGCACACATTATCAAGAGTCCACACACAAGTAGTTGCACACATGAAGGTCAAGTTTGCAACTGCTGCTTGCCCCATTTTACTTTGAAACCTGCAGGGCTGTGTTGAGTCTGGATGGGCAGAGACAGAGATGTTGGAAACAATGAGGTAGATGCTCAGCTGCTTTCTGATTGGTTCCTCTCAGTTACGATGCAGCATTCACAAATTTGCAGCTCCTATCACATGACCCCCTTCCCAAACAAAACAACTGGCATTAGCCTCGACTATCAGGGTAGAAAGCAACATGGTCCATCAATCAATAAGCATTGCTGACCCTGTTGTCTTTGCTAACAGATGTTGTAAAGTTAAATTCATCATTTTATTTTTTTACAACTGCTTACATGTGTAGGGGATGATCTCTATAGCTATAGCATATGCATTCCAGGTTACCCCCGCACGCACATGCTCAGTCTACATTAGTGATCATGTGATATTTTCAGGTGTGTTAGCATGGACGGGGATTAAAACTGAGCCATTTTCAGACTTAAACATAGTAGTATGAATGTTGATTAACATAGACGTCTCTTTACAACCCTCATCATAATTTACAAAGCAAGTATATGTCATCAATACCCACAGCTAAAGTTTAGCATGTTGGCCAAACTAAGATTAACAGGCATACAGTGCCTTGCATAAGTATTCACCCCCCTTGGACTTTTTCCCATTATGTACTGTTACTAACTGGAATTCAAATAGACTTAAATAAACTTTTTCCCGTTTGATCAACAAAACACGCATAGTACTTTGGAGGTGCAAAATAAATGTTATTGTGACACAAACAATAATGAGAACAAAAAAGTTGACATCTGTTGGGTGCATAAGTATTCACCCCCCTGTGTCAATACTTGGTAGAACCCCCTTTCGCTGCAATTACAGCTGCAAGTCTTTTGGGGTATGTCTCTACCAGCTTTGCACATCTAGACATGGAAAGGTTTGTCCATTCTTCTTGGCAAAAAAGATGAAGCTCAGTCAGATTGGATGGAGACCGTCTGTGAACCGCAATCTTCAAGTCTTGCCATAGATTCTCTATTGGATTGAGGTCTGGGCCATTTTAAGACATTAACATTCTTTAATCCAAACCATTCCTTTGTAGCTCTGGCTGTATGTTTAGGGTCATTGTCCTGCTGGAAGATGAACCTCCGCCCCAGTCTCAAGTCTTTTGCAGACTGCATCAGATTTTCTTCAAGGATTTCCCTGTATTTGGCTCCATCCATCTTTCCCTCTATTCTGACCAGTTTCCCTGTACCTGCTGAAGAGAAGCATCCCCACAGCATGATGCTACCACCACCATGTTTCACTGTTGGGATGGTGTGCTCAGGGTGATGGGCAGTGTTGGGTTTTCGCCACACATAGTGTTTTGCATTGAGGCCAAAAAGTTCAATTTTGGTCTCATCTGACCAGAGCACCTTCTTCCACATGTTTGCTGTGTCTCCCACATGGCTTCTGGCAAACTCCAAACAGGATTTTTTATGGATCCCTTTCAACAATGGCTTTCTTCTTGCCACTCTTCCATAAAGGCCAGATTTGTGGAGTAGACGACTAATAGTTGTCCTGTGGACAGATTCTCCCACCTCAGCTGTGGATCTCTACAACTCCTCCAGAGTAACCATGGGCCTCCTGGTTGCTTCTCTGATTAATTTTCTCCTTGTCCGACTCTTCAGTTTGGGTGGACGGCCTCCTCTTGGTAGGTTTGCGGTTGTGCCATATTCTTTCCATTTTCTTATGATGGATTTTATGGTGCTCAGAGAGATGTTCAAAGCTCTGGATATTTTTTTATAACCTAACCCTGCTTCATATTTCTCCACAACTTTATCCCTGACCTGTTTGGTGAGCTCCTTGGTCTTCATGATGCTGTTTGTTCAGTAATGATCTCCAACAAACTCTGAGTCCGTCACAGAACAGGTGTATTTATACTGAGATTAAATTGCAGACAGGTGGACTCTATTTACTAATTATGTGACTTGCAAATGTGACTTGTGAATGCAATTGGTCGCACCAGATCTTTGTTAGGGGTTTCACAGTAAAGGGGGTGAATACATATGCACTCAACACTTTTCAGATTTTTATTTGTAAATAATTGTGAAATCCATGTAATATTTCCCCCCACTTCCAAATGATGCACTATTTGGTGTTGGTCCATTACATAAACTCACGATGAAATAAATTTGAATCTGTGGTTATACCATGACAAAATGTAGAAAAGTCCAAAGGGGGTGAATACTTATGCAAGGCACTGTACATATTATTGATTATCTTTACAAATTCAAGAACTGTTGGTTAAAATGATCAATACATAAATCAATAACAAATGCACTTATACTATTCTGTTACCTAACTATCTTTATATTAATGTCTAATGGCAAGACCTTGGATTCTTTGCCAAGTTCATTTTAACCTTTGGACATATTTTACAGTCTCGGAGATTGCTGAATTCTCACCCGAGTTCTTCTTCTCTTACCTTCATTCTCCTGTCCTGGCCGGTTTGTTGTTCTGTAATGAGCACAAATTGAATCAGATTTATGAAACAATCTTTGATTTAATTAAACTTTATTTAACAGAGACATATTATGCCCATTTTACCGCAAGTTGAAATGGTTTCTTGGGATCTTAATGAAATGACTGTAACATATTTTGGTAAAAATACCACAAGGATAATTTGAAACAGCACCTTTTTACCCTGTCTAAAACAGCCCTGTTAAAGTATCATTATAGAGAACGCTCTTCTCATTGATTTACGGTAGCAGTATTGCCCGTTTATTAGATGTGTTACGGCTTCTGTGTGTATGATGTATGTTGTCAATTCCCTTGTTACCTGTGCATGAGACGGATGAATAGAGCCGGTGCACATGAGAATAAAGTACTTAAACAGACGCTACGCTCATACTTTTGACGCCAAGTTACACTGCGTGAGTCAAGATAACTTAACAAGCCCTCCTCAGTTTTACCTGTTTTTAGTGTCGGGCAGAAATCACATCGCGTCAACACCCACCGTGGCCCTTCGCGATGCTTGTTTTAATAAGCATCGGATTCCCCTGGTCCGCACCAGTTCTCAGTCAGCTGCTAGGCGCCAGCCGGAGGGTTCCCCCAGCGGTCGCCGTAGCTGAGGTGATCCGCGAGAAGGGCCCGACACGCGTCCAGAGTGGCCGCCGCTGACCGCGTACCCGATCCCCTCCAACGGCCCGCCTTCCGCGCCGGCGATGGACACCGCCTCGCGGTCCAAGAGAAAGAAAGCCCCCCCACCAGTGACGCCGTTAGGCGCCACCGGATGAGGACCTCCCGGTGCCGCACACTGAGCCTCTGGCCGCGGAGAGGAGGGCGACGGAGCGACTGCTCCCCCAGCCGCGGCACGTGCCCAGCGGTTTTACCACAAATATGAACATCGGCCAATGATATCGGTGAAAGTCAAGTTTATTACCGATAAGCCGATATCAGTAAACGAGGCGAATATCGGCCGCTACCGATGTTCGGCCGATAAATCGGTGCATCACTACATGCTATGTATCCAATACAATGCATACTTTCAATCTCAACCAAAAACATACACACACCTGCCAACCCCTACATGTGGATGCATAAAGTAATTCGAAAGAACACAGTGACACAGACACACACACACATTTCTCAGATCTCTGTGATACAAACACCACCAGCCTTCCCCTGTAGCTGCTGCTCCTGCTGTCACTATGCATTTCCCTGGGTGTCATTTTGGCCATAGCCCCGTATCCAGTGGGGAAAAAAAGAAATCTAATGGACAGAGCGCCGTTCAAGGTGCAAGTGCCATCGCGAGCGCAGCATTGCCCTCTGCCAAAAGCTAGAGGGATGACGGGGGACTGGGATGTGGTACAACTCTCTGACTCTCCTCCATTTTGCATTTCCTCTGCGCTCATTTCCTCAAGAGCTCCTCATCTATTCTGCCAGCCGAGGTTGTTAAGAGAGGTCGCCTTGTTAAATAAGGCATGAGTCATCCAGTGCGCTCGGCACTGAAATGATTCCGCCCATTTCAGTGAGACCGTTGAGCTGGAAGGCAGATGTGGCTATTGAAGCCTGTGTAAAAAGAGAGGATAAAATAAAAATTAAGTCAATGTCTTTGGTTTGGTTGATTCAGGGGAAGGACTGAGTGGATTTGATCTCAGCCACGGTCGTGCATTTCTGTGATACCTGTATTAACTGTAGTTATAAAAAAGGTGATGCCAATTCTCAAATCATGTCATCTGTTCATAGGTATTGCTGCTAGCTAACATACAGACAAAATAGGAAAAAACAAACAAACAAAACCCCTATTTTACAGCTCTACAAAACCACAGATGGCTAAAACTAAATTAGTGGAGGAGCATAATGAATGCACCAGGCTTCATTGGTTGGTTTAATGAGAATGAAAATCCTCGCAATCATATACGATGGCCTTCAAAGTCTCCAGATCTCAATCTCCGATTCAACTATAGGAGATTTGGGGCAAAGCTCTGTATTACACACATTTGTTCTCCAAATGGAAAATAAACATGTTTCATACATACACATACACATACATATATATATAGTCGTATATGCAGACTTACACACAGACATATATATATATCACAAATTAATTAGAAAACGTATAGCATAACATCAGTGCTTGGCATGTGTGATATATTGCTACACAACAGATAAGATATCACTGAATGACCGTTTGTGTTTTACTGTTATTTATCTGCATGGAAAGATTATTCCACGGGTAGGGAAAGTCCATGATACATTGTGCTTATTATGAAACCCTTTTGAAAGCAAGTGAATTAATCCAAAGACGTGGTGAAAAGATGGCATTTAAATATACAGGCTTCATCTGGCAGTGGCTGTGGTCTGTTTATAACAGGGAAACACTGCTGTAAAGGACAAACTGCACCTTTTCTGATATATAGCCAATCATAAACTGCAGCGGGTTGTTTGTCTCACTAATGTTCCTTAGATATGAAATGAGTTGAAAAGCTGTACCATAGCTCATTCCTGTCTTAAAGATGTGAAGCAGGAAGTCAATGAGTTGAAGCTGATTTGATAAATTAGTCTTTTGCGCTCATTACTCATATAGTTAACCGAGCACTGAATGCTGCCACAGCGAGATGTCAGAATACACAGCTCGGCTCTCACTGATGCATCCTGGGAAAGGAAAAAAGGAGGGGGGAAAAAAATGTTTCACAGAGGCTACATTTATAAACGTTTTATTCTAAAGGCCAAGTTTGCATATTCCCATCAGCCTGGGAGGGAATTCATACATTAGCAACAGTCAGCGTTAAGATAACTACGTTGCTTTCCAGAAATCTGCATCCCTTGGTCAGTCGGGATAAGAATCAGGTAATGTGATCCTTATTCAGCATCAAATGTAGCCAGTGGTTCTGAAACTTGACAGTTACAGTTTGGAACATTACTTGTGTTTCTGTCAGTCCATTAACTGATCTGGACACACACTCTATCATTCCTTCATTCACAGTTAGTCCAACTGTAACCAGGGCACTGAGGCGGTGTCCACACAGTGGATTTATTCTTAAAACACTTCACTGTTGCTATGTTTAGAACTGGCTTACACACTGCTCCAGAGACACATTTGTGTTTTACTGGGACCACAGACTATACAGAAATGAACCAAGATTGGCTGGATATGAATGCTGCCATCTTGAAACGTTGATGTAATTTGGAGCCAGAGCTGCAGTAGGTTGCTACACGGGCACAACCAATCACTTCAGTCTCAGATGTCAATCAGAATGTCTTGCCCCAATTTCTGTATCATATAATCATATCAAATAAGTGAATAAAACCCACTCGATGTGATAAGACCTACCTAAAATTGTATTTTTAGTTTGGTCCATGTGCCAACCGCTGAAATGGTGGAGACAGGGTTTTATGAACAATGCTGAAGCAGCCACCAGGTGGCGATCAAGACACTTTGGCTTCACTTTTGGGGTTTTGTCTTTATATACGGTCTAAGGTGAGATATGGATATATTTGGAAACATTGATAAGAACCAATCACAAAATAAATGGTTTTGTATTTATATAGCGCTTTTCTAGTCTTGATGACCACTCAAAGCGCTTTACAGTACAGTTTTACATTCACCCATTCACACACACATTCATACAGGGCATCTAATCGCAGCACTTTGTTATTCTACGGGGGGCCATTCAGGGTTCAGCATCTTGCCCAAGGACACTTCGGCATGTAGATGGGTCAGACTGGGGATCAAACCGCCAACCTTCAGGTTGGAGGACGACCACTCTACCCCTCAGCCACAGCCGCCCACAATAACACAGTGTCATGTGTCAGTCACAACTCATCTAGGAGCTCTGAAGTAACAGTCAGTAACAGTTTCAACAGTTCTCTATCATCATCATCACCATTGCAGATTGTTGTTCACAGTTTTTTCTACAGTCATCAAGTAACTGCAGAGTAGACATTCTGCATCCCGTCTACTGCCGCACTCGCTTGTGAATGGATAAGTGTTTAGTGTTTTCAGGTGTGTCGACCAAACGTATCTTTGAGACCAAGTTGGAAAACTCATCTGGATGTTTTTAAAACTAAAATGCATTTAGGTGAATATAGCCTGAAAGCTTTGTCTACATGTATCACAACTGATCCAGCCGTGTTTAAAAAAAGGAGAGCTACCACAGTTTCTGACAGTCAACAATGTTTGTCTTTGTTTTTGTTGGTGTTTTCAGCTGCTGCTCTAAAACACACACGGTTCAGATATATTGGAGGACAGTCCAACTTCTAATCACAGGCAACAGAATCAGATCTAATTCGCAAAAAATGTTTGGGGGGGATATGAAAGTTGTCAAGCCCCTCAGAGGCCACAGCTGGTGGCTGTGCCCGGGGGAAGATTCATGTGCGGGAAAGATTCAGATTAAAAAGATTTTTCAAAAATAAATATCTAAATAAACATATTATTCATATGCTATGAGAAAACATTCCCATAGTCAGTCCTGTGACACAAATGCATTTATGTTTATTATAACTTTACTTTTGCAGCCAAGAAATAATGTTTCGGCTTTATCAAGCATCTTCTCCATTATCAGCAGCTCTCAAAGGGAACAGACTGGACCATAATTCAATTCATTATTTGCCTATTTATCATTCAGACCTGCACAAAACGCATACCTGTCACTTTTATACCACTGCACTAATATACAATAATGATTTCTACTGTTTCTAACCCACGGTGAAATAAAATGCACTTATAAGACTTTAGGAAATTAAATTTCTAAGTATTTGTAGAGCAGAAATTTTCTCATAGGCCAGTCGATCTGCTGCACATCTGTAATATTTGTCTGGAGACTTCTGGACCACAAAGCTGCGAACTGAACTGATCTTGAATGTTGTTCAGTAGAAGTAAAAACTGTAGCTATTAGTTTGGCTTATAGTTTAGTAAGAGAAAGGTGCCTATAGTTTAACTTAGTTTCCTCCAGCTTCACGTATGGTTCAATGAAAATGTGGCCTGGTAAAGACACAGGTTTCTCTTTTACCATGACAAAGGAGTAGCAATTAAAAAACAATAATTCACAATGGAAGGGCCCTTACAAACAATTCTGTCTTGCTCATCTGGGTGTCAGATCAGAAATTATAAGTGTTGTTTTGGAAGGCCAGCTATGTATTTAGTCATTCAGTGTGGATAAAGTCATGTTTAAGTCAAGAGAGGGCATTCTTATAGTTCCAGAAGATGGGCCATATGTTGAACACGTATCTGAAGAACTGTTCATCTTATCGGCTTCCCACTTCTCGCATGTGTATTGATAAGGATACAAGGAAGTGTGGGGTCGAATTCGGTGCAATTTGGACATATGATACATTCAATATTAATGAACTGTGAATAAACAGGTGAACAGGGCTTAGTAGCAGCAGTGGCTGGCACTCGTCAATGTAGCGCGTTCAAGACAATTGCAAAGACGACTGATTCTCCTCTTTTGCGCTGTGGGTACTGAGACAAGCTTTACTGAACTTTCAATAAGGTGAACAGCTCTGCAGAACTGCAGTGACACAGCTTCAGGGTTCTGTGGACTGAATCCCACACAGAGAGTGCTTTCACGCGCTCTGGCTCAATTAATGCAGGTCACTTTCACAGTTTTCCAAAAGAATGCTGCAACCAGCATTACCACAGGCTTAAAGAAACAGGCCCTGCACTAGTTTATTTAAAATGCATCTACAGTTTGGTTTGGTGAATGGCAACAAGGAATCTGCTAAGAGATCTACTGCTGTTTAATAAACATACATGGACAGAGGCCTTGCATGAATATGATTGGATGATACTAGCTGAGGGGGAAAGGATCACCCGGTGATTCTGAGGCTGCAGACGGAGTACTGGACTCATTCTTACTACAGCAGACTAGCATCAAGGGTTCATTGATGCTAATGTTAGTGTGAGCCTTCTGTTGATTCACCATGTTGAAATGAAAATTTAAATAACCTTACACCCTCAAGGGTAAGTCTATAGACAGTTGAAATGAAAACAAATGCTAAAGCAATTACCTAATTGTACTTTGGCAAACATCTGTCCTGGTTCAGCTTTCATCTACAATACATACTGCATTTGTGTGCACACACAGTTAAACCGAATGGAAATGCTAATTAACAATTGATTTGGTTTCCAGACATAATGTGCTGCTTGTTTACAAACTGATGCATGTGATCGTCAGAGCAATGGACATACATGTGAATAACAAGTGGAAACACCCACACACATTATGAATACCTTGTGTTTTGTATCATTTCATGACTCACACTGAAATTGTATTTATGTTTAATTCAATTTTCATTGTTAAAAGTATTATTATTATTTTATTGTTTATTATAATGTTTTTCACATTCATGAAGGACATGTGACTAGGCAAATTCACAGTTTCTCTGCTTGGGTCTGCTATGTTCCTTCTTGTGATGTAAACGTCATCATCCACCATGTTTGCTAGGTTACTTCCGCACCCCAATGCGGACATCAGCCTTCGGCCCAAAATTTCTGACCGTGCTGACTCTACTCGCCGACTGTGCATACACCAGTTAGAATATATCCACCTACTGGAATGGAATGGAAGAATCAGGTATTCATGGTCGGATAACCAGACAGGCGCAGAACCTCATTTTAGTATGAATGGAACCGGAACACATGTACTGTGACTAGAGCAAGTATATGCAAATCTTACATGAAAGACGGAAGCTTTGGTTAACCCATAAGAGTGGACACCGTCCTAAGCTGACTCAATTTCTGGCACATAAAAATGATGTCCCCAAGTTCATCCCTGCCCATAGAGATCTGAATGGCTCAGTTATTTGTCAGGACTAGGTGAGGCTGCTTTCCAGTGAGAATAGCACCAGACAATGAATCGCTGAAAATAAAAAAGGTCTGAGAGGGGTGGAGGTGTTCAGATTTATGGTTTAGATTTACTGTAAAGAACCTGAGGCACATTAATAACAAGCAGCAGCAGCAGTAAGACTGAGTGTAGTTCATCAGGATGTTGAAAGCTCTCTCTGATGGTATATTTTATGTACACCATCCAAATGCAGAACACATCCTGCCTCCATATCTATCACTCGTTAGCATTCTCCTCCATGATATTGATTTGACTCCAGAAATTAGAGGCCTAACCCTTTCTTCCTAGTCTTACATCTTTCTTGCCTTCCATTATCACAATTCTAACTTGATGCTGCTTCTTCTTCTGTGCTTGCACGTGTGTGTGTGTGTGTGTGTGTGTGTGGGTGTGTATGTTGGTGTTTGTTTTTACACAGTACTCACCCACTGTCTATCTTGGTTAATGTGGGTACATTTGTATTCTCGTGCAGAACACAATATGGAAGATGGGATATGTAGCAGGTCATGTCGGCTGCACTTTCATCCTGGTGCCTTTGAACAGATAAAGAGACTCTAATTGCATTTACATAAGACTCTAAGTCACACACGCTCACACACAAGAACAGTGAGAATGCACACTCACAGAGGAAGGTTCAAAACATAAGTGTTGAATAACAAGCTCAAAACGATTAGCTGCACATGGCCCCCGCATACTTAAAGTCACATGTCACTTTTCTGTGTCACTTAAGATTATCTGCATCTTGTCAAATCATACCAAATCTAATCAAACATTATATGAACTAACGTTTTAGTCATGTGACCACTTATAATCAGATCTCACTTCCCAGCTCTACATACAAACAAACACAACCTTGGGGACCAAATGCATTGTCTATGCCAGTGGTTCTCAAACTTTTTTTGTCATGCCCCACTTTGGGTCTAGAATATTTTTCATTCCCCACCCCACAACAAAATGGGCCCAGTTTAACATGTGTATTTACATTACATACACATGAACATTAAATCCACATTACTTTCAGGAATTTTGATGTTCAAATAAAAACAACAACTTTTTGTGACCTTTGTCGCTTTTTTCAAAGAATAGTGCAATAACTTTACTTAAATTCAACTTAATTGAAGTTCTTTTGGGGACATTTATCACTACATTCCTCCATCAGTCTGTACTTTTTCAATAATAGAGAAAACATTTATTCAATTATAAATCACTTTGTTACAAAGATGATAAAGCTCAACCAGAAAGAACACATGCATGTGATTGTGGTGTAATGTTTCTAAGTGTCATCTTAATTTGTTGGGTCTAATAGAGTTTTCAGACATAAAATCCCCACTGGTCTCTCCTCATGTCCTACCCCAGGGCCAGGCAACCTTTACTATCCAAAGAGCCATTTTGCTCCCTCTTCCCCCATATTAAATCTGTCTGGAGCCGCCCTGATAACACAGGTTATGAAGTTATATAGTTATATAATATATATAAAAACTATAGTTAGTTGCATTTATTAAATTATAGAACGACAATAAAAAAAACTGCTATTTTTACCCATTACAAAAAAGGAAAACATCAAACTCTTATGAAGAGGAGAATAAAATACATGTGTAGGCCTACTTTGAAATAAATGAAGCACAGAACTATATGCTTTTTTTGCTCATATCCAGCTTGGTCCTTTTCAGCAGATGCTTTGTGCTTGCTCTGGAAATGTCTTTAAGCATCACATTTTTTTTGTTTGCTAATTCCTCGCCACATATCAAGCATACAGGTAAACCTGCATCGTTGGCAGTGTTAGCAAATTACCCTGTCCACGCAGAATTAAACTTTCTATTTTCCTCCCTTTGTGCGTGTCCGCTATCTGGGAGCGCGCGCGCACACGCCCGCTCCTGTTATTCCATGACGGCCTAAAACGATGATGATTTTAAAAAATGAACGTGAACGGTACGTTCACTCACGTTCATCATGTGAAAACTGATTCGATATACGCAACATTCACAGCACTGTACAGGGAGCCATTGCAGAGGGGCTGAAGAGCTGCAGGTCTCCGACCCCTGTCCTACCCCATTGACTGTGAACCCAAGAGCAAGACAGGCTTCTTCGTACTTTCTTTTCAACTTGGTTTTTGATCACCGTCTCTTGTTTGTCCCTGACGGGCTGCTGCACGTGAACGAGCTCTGATCTCCTGTGTGTGTCTCTGAGCGAGTGAGCGGGGTGGGGGGCGGAGCCCCGGGGCCTGAGAGTGTGCGCTGTACAGGGACATAGACTGTATATGGGAGCCACTCCAGAGGGGCTTTAGAGCCGCCCGCGGCATCAGAGCCCTGGCTACGGCGAAAGAACAATTTGTTTACTGCTCCGGCAGTAAAGTGATACGGACGTTTAAACATTGGTTCGGCTATAATATAAGTTCCGCCTCACATTTCCCCCTCCAGGTCGCGCGCCCCACCTGTTATGCCTCCACGCCCCACCAGTGGGGCGCGCCACACAGTTTGAGAATCACTGGTCTATGCCCAGTCTGAGTTCATAGATCAATCAATCAATCAAGTTGTATATGTATAGCCCAGGGGCGTCGTTAGCCCTGGGCGTCCGGGGCTTTAGCCCCGGATGTTTTATGAATAGCCCCGGATCAATTTCGCATCAATTTTTTTTTTTTTTAATTTTTTTAATTTTTTTTTTTTAATTTTTTTTTTTTTTTTTTAATTATAGCCCCGCGATAACATTCGCTGATTATAAAGCAAACGTTTTTCCAAAGCAGTCATGTATGTTTTAGAAAATTTAGATGAATTGCTCCAGTTTCTCCCCTGGCCATAGAACGGGCAGCATATCCACATTGCGTTGGCATAGATAGCAACCATCTCTAAGTGAGGAAAGCTTTGAAAGTTGTATGCTAATTTGCGGTGAAATACCATACTGTATCTGATGATGCTATAACAAACCAAGCCAGGTAAGGCAAGATAAGCTAGGACTGATGCTCTCTTTTTTAGCAACTGATTAAGTAAAAGACAAAAAAGCAGAGAGACATGACACACACCCAATGGTCTGCATCCAATCAGCAGGCATTTGAGGACTGACATTTTTATTTTAACTATTCTACTGCACCAGATTGATGGATTTAACTAACTGACGTGCAAAATTTTCTCCGGGGCAACCCCCCCGGACCCCCCTTAGTCAATGTTCGCCCCTGGGCTAAGCCCCCGATGTCTCATGATCCTAACAACGCCCCTGGTATAGCCCATATTCACATGATCATAGATGTGTCCGATGTCAATGCGGTTGTGTGTCTGAATGTAGAGTAGCCACAACAAAGAGAGGAAAAGAGCACGTCAAGAGGGGCTGAATGAATCAATGCTTTGCTTAGCTCAACTGTGAAGAAAGATTTTACCCATTTAAAAAAATGATATTAATGAATATGTGGTGGTCAGTAATTCAATTGGTATGTTGGTATGGTATATTTTATGCAGCCGAGAGGTCGATGATGTTGTAGAAGTTGTTGATGATGAAGGAAGGACTCCGAGGACCTTTCAGTATAACAAAGTTTATTACAAGAAATGACAGGTCGGGACGGGCATCTAGATACCCGGAGATACACAAGCCAAACAGTGAAATCTGACGTTCGGGGGTCTTTCACACATTTATATAGGGCCGTTGGTTACGCCCATGACTTCAGGTAAATGACGTCCCCCATGAGACTTTTGACTAAATAAGGGCACGTTTTTATGTCCGAAGAAGAAGACACATTGGTCAATACATTCCCTCTGCCCCCATCCACCAGCTGGTCAGAGACAACTCCCGAAGTCAAAGGTCAACCCCAAAAGGTAGAGAAAAACCAAGGCAAACATCTGGATGACTCTCTGAGAATGTCTGAGAGTCCAGAAGGCAGGCATCATAAAAATAAGCATGTTATTATGTTTCAAGCACACACCAACATGTTTTACTCTAGCGAATACACGACATTGGCAACAAGCTAATCAAGGTATAGGCATTGCGAAGGGTAAAACATGTTAAGTACATGGTTAAACTGTAGCAGTTCTGCGATGTCAGCTTAGTAGGCCGTCCTTCATATGTGACCCATGACAGAGCTGCGGTCACACAGTGCATAGAATGTTGCTACATGTGTCCTAGATCACTTCAGAATGTGTTTTTTGTGATCTGGTCTCAGGATACATTCAGGACTCATTGGTGTTGGTAGTAGATCATGATCATGGTGGCAGCTGATCATGAACTATGATTACAAGAGTCCTTGATATTCAGTACAACATGCCTACACTCACATTCTACCATTAGTGGTAAAAACATCCATAATCCATTTAATTGTCATTGCTGCTCCCTGTTAATTGGGGTTTTATTTGGTAGTTTTCCCTTACTCCTGTTGAGGTTTAAGGACAGATGATGTCACCTCAGTGTAATGCTGGTTTCTGTACTTTACTCATAACAAACATTGAATTATAGCTAGCCTTGTTTCTCCATCTAACCTCATTTCATAAAAATACACCACTCCTCAGAAAAGTCAACAAGGAACATCACATACCATGTGTGTATTTGGCACAGCACAGCAGCCAAATTGGGAATTACACGCTATATGTTTTGTTCTGCTAGCTTATATTTTCTTTTTTTCTCCCAACCTGAGTGATTTGCAGCGGTAATGTTAGGCTATTGTTAAGTCAATCTTAATGAAAGGTCAGTGTTCATAAATTGGGAAGAAGTGTGTTGGATTGATTGAAATACTCACCTTTGTGTAGCCTAACAGCGTTGTTCAGTGACCGGCAAGGTCTCCACGAAATACAGGTTTGTCCCGAGAACAATGGCTGGTGCATATGCAGAGAGGATGAAAATGCAGAAATATGTCAACATGTCAGTCAGTTGTATTAGAATAAAAAAAAATTTATCAGGACATGGATGAGAGATTTACTATAAAACGATTACAGATAATTTCAAAGGAAATGCATTTGCATTATTATGTAAGTGATTGTTTTGATGGGGTTTCCATTGGACATTTTTGAGACAAAAAAAGGATCTCATGACTGAGTACTAAGTTCTGAGATGGTGTCAGGCCTTGGTTAATCTATTTTAGCATAATGAACAGATTAGCATCTGTGCACGGTTTCCAGCTACAAAACAAATTGTTTTCTTTTACATATAACATTGTAAAACAAGATAAAAACACTGATTAGTTTAATATCAAGACTGTAGGTAGAGGATTTTTAATTCATTACATGGTTTGAGTGCTTTTTAAGGCTTTCTGCTGTTGATTCCTTTGAGTGGTGGTCAGTGATATTGCGTGTTGTATGACAACTCAATCGTGGGCTGTAACGGTATCATATAGAGTCATATCGTATTGTATCTAATCTTATCATCATCTTTTTCTTTACACTCTTACAAAGAGTGCATATCCCATAATGCAGCCTTCACAGGAAATAAATGAAGCTTAGACCAGACTAATGCACTTGCCTCCAGACAGAGCTGAAACGCTGATGAAATAGTTGGATTGTGAAAAGATATGTCATTATGATCAGTGTCACCAGGTTGCAACCTCATGAAACACTATGGCAAACGTTGTATAGATGTGTTACTCCGGGTTCACACCGGACACGGAAGCGACGCCAAAGCGTGGCGTAAGCGCAGCGCCAAGCCTTTAAAAAAGGCTGGCTCCCGTCCACTCCCATGTTAATGATGGCAACCCGAGGGATTCAAATATCTGGGACCAGATGCAATAAAAACACAGTGTTCTCCACACATACACAACAATCTAACATGCAGCATTAGTTTTTAAGGTTATAGCCTAAGCCTTGTTTACTAAGCCTGTATGAATTGTACAGTCACACAAACCTCCATGATAATTCAGTACACTTTTAAACTTTAGTTAATCGCTTTTATTCCTCAATTGCATTATTCGTTTTAATCTGGTCTGCCTTTTCCCTCTTTCTTTAACGTCTTCCTTTGCCTTTATGGTCTTTTCATTTTGTCCTTGTGTTCCGAAGCACCTCGTAAAATCTGCTTCCAAGCGGGTGCCATAAACGATATCATTATTTCTGACATTTGCAGCTGATGATTGGGATATCGCTCCAAATGATGTGTTACAGGTACATGTGAGATGACTTCATGACACTCTGGTGCTGTAAATAACCACCACAGTGTGTATTGGTTGTTTGAGGATTTGTGTAGTTGTTTGTTGTTGTTTTCGTCTCTCCTCCTCCCCTTCTCTGTTTCCCTTTGCAGGTGCTGTGAGCGGAGGGGGCGTGGCTGGTTCCCTGCAGCGGACGAGGCGCACCTGCACTCAATCCTAATCATCCCCGCTATAAAGATCTGGTCCGCTCAACAAGCCGGCGCCAGATTATTCCATATATCATGGTAGTTGTTTCGCTGTTGCTCTCGACCTTCACGTCTTGTTTCATATTGTGGACTAATTCCTGCTTCTTACTTGCTCCACGCAGAACCTCCGTGTGCCTCTTCGCTCGGCTGTCATCCTCGCCTCTCCGTGGATCCTCCAGCTAGCCTGCACCCTGCCGCTCCAGCCTGCACCCGCCTACACAGTCAATAAACTGTTACCTTTTTTCACTACCTGCTCCTCCGTGTCTGCTTTGGGGTCCAGACACCACCACAAACCCTATGGGGTTTGTGGTGGTGTCTGGGACTATCTTGACAATGATATACAACAGTAAATGAGTTCTGCTCTCCAACAGGTCCCAACAAAAAATTAATTTAGGTATTTTTCTGTTGTAAATCGATCAATTAAATTGTATTTGTATAGCCCATATTCACAAATCACAATTATGTCTCATAGGGCTTTACAAGGTGCAACATCATCATTCCTTAGCACTCAACAGGAGTAAGAAAAAACGACAAAAATAAAACTATTAACATTGGTAAAAAATATAGAATCCTCAGAGATAGCCACATGTGAGGGATCCCCCTCCCAGGACTAACTGAAGAGCAATAGATGCTGTGTGTAACCGATAACATCATCAAAGTTATAATATTTATAAGAACATTTCTGATAGAAATGAAGGAAGCAGCAATGGCAATTGGAATATAGGAGTTGTTGTCAGTTCTGAATATGTAAGTAGGCAAATTGTATATTAAGCAGTCTTGTTGTAATAATTGTCCATAATCAGCTGCCACCACAATCAGGATCCATCATCACGAGGCTTTGAACTCTGGCAGGATAAAGATTAGTATATTCATTAATTTATCCTTTTTTTGTGCTTTAATTTGAATGTGTGCTAACTAGATATGCACAAAATGGTAAAATAAAGATAACAGTCAACAACGAATTGTTCAGAGTGGACGTCTACATCTAGGTTTCTGGTCCCCTACTTGTCCAGTCTGTATGCTCTACTTGTTCGACTTCCTGGTTACCTGCTCCCACCAGATCCTGAATCTCAATGTCATCAGCAAACCAACACTAGCCAGCATCAAAAGCCCCATCCTTCCTTCCAGTGGTTGCCAGATTGTCGCATCACAGTGTACGGAAACATTACAGCCCAGTCGCTCGTTTGACGTTATTCGCCTGCCAGATTGTCGGCTCTGTTTTGATTCCTACCTGCGCTTCAGGTTCATTTGCCTGCCTCCTGCCATAATCTGCAAGGTCCAGCCTGGTCTCCGTGTGCTTGCCTTGTTAAGTGAAAAACATTTTTTGGAGTCTGCCTGATCCGTTCTCCAAAAGACCTGCTGCCTCTGCTCTGGCTGTTTGCCCCTGCCTGGAATCCAACTCTGCACTCCAGCCAATCCAATTCAAACTTGTTATGATAAATACCTAAAAACGTTGCCCTTGGGAGGGTCTGTGTGTTCACTCCCCAAAAAGTCAATCTTACAACACAAATGAATTAAAGAAAGAACTTGGTAATGATTCAGAGAGGACCCTTGTGACACCAGCTAAATCCCCCACTGGGCTACAGTGAAGAGATTGCAATGCCATTTTGTCATCCAATACATAGCATGCATGAGAAAACATAATCACAGGTTGTGTTTCATGTAGTTCTCTAATGTGGAAGCATAAGTTACATTCAGCCGGGTTAGGTCATAAATACAAGGACTCGGGCAAGGTTCAGAACACAGGCCTTTGCAAATGTCTGTTCAACATGTTGTGAATAATATGCAGAGTCTGTATATCCTGTTTTCGTGCTCTGTTTATTGGTATCTGGCACCTACATTTTCTTAACTTTAATTTGTTCTAACACTGACGGTTTAATGTTCGGCAACTGTAACTCATTTAGTTGGCAGCGAGGTTGTTTTTCTCACTGCTTCCTCCAACATACCATTCAAACCTACATCACACGTTCACAGTACAAGTCTGTAGCACCCATCTGTGGCACTCAGCACAGATGGTGAAAGGTGACGATTTGGACATTTTGAATCGTGCAGAAACTCTCGTATCATCTCCCGATCCAGACGGGGAAAAAGGGAACATTTGCTGGTAATCTCTTATCATAGTGCGACACCAGCGGGAGGGTATTCTTCAGTTCACATAACCGCTGTGTGAATCTACAGCACAACCTTCTCTCAATAACAAGCATTCAATCCATTCAAAGGAAGCCTCAGTCTGAGCATTCTGTGGCTCACATGCTTATAGTTCCATGGAGCTGGATGGTAATTGCTCCAGTTATGTGCAATTAGTTGAGTGTATCTTTGAATCACACTCTAATACCCGTTCATTATCACTTTCCTGCAGGACAGCCATTTCTACTTGACTATAAATGATAAACAGTAAGGTATTCTGACACTGTGACACCTCACTGATGGCTGCCTAACCCTGTGAGAATTCTTTGTAAAATAATACCACATTTGGTATTGGCATAAAAAGTTGAAATATGTTATTGATCATTTGCAGGTATGTCTCCTTTCTCCCCTCCCTTCTTTCCCTTTTATGCCCAGGATTTCAGGTTGAGGGAGAGCTCCAATATTTAAAGCATGTTAACCTATTAAATGATTGATTACCGCATTTAAGTGTGTTTCATTTTTAATCACCGCTCCAATGATGTATTTAATAGGCCCCGAGTTGATGAAGATGCCTGTTAAATAAGGTGGGAGTTTAGAAGGAGGGTGGGTTAGGTCCATAAGTGACACTTACCCCCCCTTCTACTCTTAACGTTTCAGATTTATGTTGTCCGTGAAAAAGATTGAGTTTCTTGATGAATATTTTTGTTTTAGTCCAGCCTTTTTTCGTGCTTTACAGAACTCCAAGAAAAGGTTCCTTATGGAGGAGTCATCACTCAAACTGCCATTAACCTATTGACAGGTCTATTTTTTACCATTCCATTCATGAAAATAAAGAAATGCATCTGCACAAAATGTATTATTATGTACTTTTGATTCATTTTACTACAGATCCTAACAAATGCATTATAATATTGGGAGACCAATCCAAAGTGTCAGTGTAATGTAGCAACAACTGCACTTAGCATTCAATTCATTGGTATCATTTATTCACATTGCTGTGTCTTCAGCGTTTGAAGGTTGAAGTCAATTGAATGTGACCATTAAAGAGACTTTCAGGGCTGCGACTCACCAAAATGAACAGGAGCCAAGGCAATGCACCTGACTCTGTCCTCCACGCACGCCCACACACACACACACACACACACACACACACACACTCACACATACACACTGTGTGGACACACATACACATTCCTTGGTGGATAAAGGGGAGAGGAGTGCCTAATGGTGCATTGCAGGTGTGGTTTCAACAATCCATTTGTCAGGAGAGGCATTCAATTAGTGCTGGTAGCCACTGGGCCTACATGACCGTCTGCACGCGTAAGTGTGTGAACATGTGTGTGTATTGTGTCATGGACATTTGGTGAACACAATACTCACTTGTCTTTATGGTATATTGTTTCTCTACATAAGCAGGGGGCTCAGCAGGGTACTTCATGTCTCTCTTAAAATGAAATATTTTCAGATGAAATTCTCAAATGTAAATATACACATTTTTGGTTGATATAGCGCCCCATATTTTGTTGAAGTAAACCATACATTATTGGCAAACTTTGATAGATTTTGTGATTGTCGTGATGCAAAAGACTGTTCCACCAACTAGAAGTGGATGATGTTTTAAGAAACTCATATTCTTTGTATTGAGGCTAATATTGAAAGAAGGATATTGACATGTTTGTTATTCATATCCCCTTAGAACACAGGTAGTTTCTATCTCATCTCAAACATCCAGATCATAATTCAAGAGCATGATTCAGCTTTGAGTGTCTACATTGTAAAATGCAAACCATAAAACTGCATTTACATTTACCTTGATCTGTCACTGCCAACAGTTTCTTTACAAGTGCATTGAGAGTGTGGATGTGTGTATCAATGGGTGGCAGCCAGAGAAGCTATTTTGTTTGTTTGTTAGTTTGTTTGTATTTTTAACAGTGGACACAGAAGCAGTTAAGTCAAGGTACAGAAATGTCGGTTCAAGAAACCTGCCTTTTATGCTTTAAATCAGACCCAGTTTTTCTTTTCAGTAAATCATTTAAGATTTTCTCATGCGCATTTTCAATATGAACATAAACACAGGGGGAGAAAAATGAACCAGTGCATCTCTTCTAATAACGAGTGAAGGGCTCTCAATTTCTCCCTCTTTCTGTGTTTCCATCTCAGCAACATGCTCTTATTCTCTGCATCATCCTTCCATGTCCGGCTCAGTAAACAACTTTTATCGGCATGGGCCTTTTCACCATAAACAACCTTCCCAGAAGCACTTGAAATTGAAATACAGTAGTAGATTTAGAAAAAAAAACACACACACACACACCAAACTTCAGGGCCCGTCTTTTTGGCAGCAAAGAAACTGAGCGAGCAGGGAGGAGGAGGGATAGAGGGAAAGTCTGCTGTGTCTGTCCCTGTCCGATTCAGCTGAGAAGATTTTAATGAGCATTGTGTGAAGGCCTCCTTAACAAGAGGAGGGGGTGAGACAATGAGGAAGGAAGGAAGAAGGAAGGGAGGCCGGGAGGAAAGAAGGAAGGAGAACACTGTGGAGGCTTTAAAAAGTTGGGAACTATTTTAATTGAAGATGAGAGAGATTGGTCAAGCAGAGATGGTACAATGGGGAGGAGGAGAGAGCATCGGGAGATGGAGACAGTTTCTGACTTTTCTCATCCACGTAGACAGAATACACAAAATACACTAAAGACACTCAAAAAAGAATATGTATGTATTGTATATAAGGGCTGTAAGAACTCTATTTGCGAGTGTATTTATTTTAAGTAAATTTTATGGAACTGATGCAGTGGCTGCTCTAAACCCTCCTGTTGGAAATGGAGAGATTGCTTGGTCTGTGTTATTGCTCCGGAGCTACTTCAGAATGCCTCTTTGACGTTTGTGAGTCCTCCTCAAAAAGTTCTACAATATGCACTCACTTTTTCATTGTTTGTCTGCTGGAAGTTGTGTGTTCATCCTACCTGGTTCATCTGCAATTAAAGGGCCAATATTGTGTAAAATAAATTGTCTGGGCTTTTACTTGAAGGGGGTCAGTAGGGTGCCTCAAAGTATAAAAACAGTCACTCCGCTAAAACTTGAACAAACTTGAGGACGGTGTAACTGAACGTTCAGAAACATCCTGTTGTAACCGACTGTGAATATGTGGCTGGTCTTCTACAGATGTATCCAAACATTATGTGACTCTCAGCTGTGTTTACAGCCAGAGGTCATCAAATGCACCAGAATGAGACCTGTGATAGGCCTGGTCACGTCCCACTCAAATTGCAGTCAGCCAATCAGAGGAGAGGCTCAAGAAGCAAGTGTAAACAGCCTGTTCTGTCTGCACCTCCAGAGAGACGCAGAAGAGATGACATGGAAAACACATTGCAGTAGTTTTTACGACTTGAGTGATATATCATCTTAGGGGAACCAATACCTCAAATTAAAATCCCAGAAAGGTGTCAAATATGGGGCCATTAAGGCTTTATAGTTGACGTTCATAAAATAAAACAACATTTTCTTTATTAATGTTGATGTGTGTGGTTTATATATATGAGCTTGAATGGTTTACTGAACTGCTTTTATGATTTTTCCAGCTGTTCCAGAGGTCTGATAAACAATTATCACGAGACAAGTTCACAACATTTAAAAATAGAGCTCTCTAATTCTACTCAAAATGAAGCACTGCAGCAACAGAACGAACGTGCAATAACTCTGAAGACAAAATGCCAAACAGCAATTGATCCCATGAATATCGTGTCAGTTCGATATGGTAAAATAAAAATGATCCAATAACAATAGGGATTTTCAACCATGGATTCACCTAGTTACCGACAACTGCTGTATTTTATAAATAGAAGAAGACATGTTCAACTCGCAGACTCAAGGCACATTGTCTCACCCCCACTGACTGCTACAACTTATTTATGACTCTTAACTAACCAGATTGATGAACATGTAGACGTGTGGTTATTCTCGTATAATTTGCATGTGATTAAATAAAAGTTCAGGCACCTCAAATCAGCAGTTACAGACTCATCAACACACTAAAACGGCAGGTTCTCATAGATAATTACTACTATGTCACTCGCATGAAAAAAATAAATTGTGCCAATGCTGACATGCATAACATTTACACATGGTGTCAACACCAGTCTGGTTTTTTCGAGCCACTTCAACAGAAACTTTTGAAAAATGCTCCCTTTTTAGTTTGCAAAATCTATTTGGGGAAAAAAACCATGCATGAACAGCTGCAAAATGTTTCCAATCCTCACTAACAGTTCCATATAGCCATCAGTCCAAGAAATCCCTGCTTTTACTTTTCACCGTTGCTGTTTCCGCAACTGAGCAACCAACCTCAAACAGACAATCTACTTCCTGCTTACACCAGCAGGCACATGCCCAGTGTAAATATATGATCGTGTGATATGCATTTATAATATTTTAAAGTGTTATAAAAGAACTTCATATTTACTTACTTCATTCAGGAGTGTATGAAACTCCTGTACTACAGAAGTCACGTTGAAGTTTTGAAAGTTTGGGTCTTGCTAAAAAAAATGTATGCTTGTTCTGAATAAGTACAGCTGTGTGCCATTCCAATGATTTCCGCCTGCTCATAACCCGAGTGCCCCGTGCTGCCACCACCTGTGATCACCATCTATTCAGAGATGAGCCGCGCTGTCCCGCCCCTTTGCCGGCTCTCGCCTTTTCACTGACATGTCCTGTTTTCCTCCCCTTCCTCCCTCTCCTCCCCTTTCCTCCTCATCCGGCGTTCAGATGTACAGCCAGTGTATATGTAACTCACGTCTTGCGGATGACTCGCAGCAATCCTGACACCAAATTGTGCTGATTGAATAGGGAAATATAGGGCAGTGGAGGAGCTGGAGCATTCATCCAGGGGCTTTCATCCTGTCACATTGAGCACACGTGCAGAGATATGACTTTATCTTCTGCAAAAGTGCACAACGCTGATCAACTTTAGATGAATAACCCTTGGTGGATGTGGTTGGGTAAAGAAAGGAACAAAAAAGCAGTGGGTGGAAATTCAACATGTTGGTAGCTGGCAAAGCATTGAGAAAGCATGTCTAGAGGAAATTGGTGTTGGAGCTGCTACGCCTGCGATTTCTCCTCCTTATCATTCCTTGGTTTGATGCCCTTGTGAACACACACATACACAAACCAGAGGTAAACAAGACGGAGTCATAAAGAAGGAAAATGAATGTTTTTCATGATAAAAAAAAAGTAGTACACGATAAGACCACAGCTCTGTTGGAGCTGAGAGAACACTGTGCATTCAATGTAACGACACACACACACACACACACACACACACATGCATGAACTCACACACAAAAACTCAGTGACCCCTCAACCTTAACCATACCGCCAAATCCCAAAACACGCACACCAGTGCGGTCAATCCCCGTTTTAACAAAATTATACAGCCTCAGGGGCCTCAAACCCAATTAGCAAGGAATGTGGGTTACATATGGTGTAATGGTGGCAGTGTGTCACTGTCAGTTGTGCTAGTGCTTGACAAACACACCAAACCGACCAACAGACCGTCAGTTAGAGAAAATACTCCATACCACAGAGAAGAAAAGAGGAGTTGGGTCTGGCAGTCAAACACCGTTTTTTATTTTCCAGCTTTCATGTCTTTTTTCTGTATTTTCATCAGAAGCATGAGGCAATTTCATCAGAAGTACCTTCATCGGGACTCAGCAGTGCTTGCGCTTGACCCATCTGGTAGAAACATTATTCCATGATTTTAGCAAAGCTTTGGGTTCGGACTTTTAATCAGACAATGCAAGACTCGCATTACGCGATTTTCTAATATTTTACAGACCAAGCAATTCATCTATGAAAAGAGATATATTTTTTACAAGAGACTAACATACAAATGTATATAAGAGAACTAACAATCTATGTTCATTATATGTATTTATGACTTTTATGTACTCTTATGATGTGTGTGGGTTGTTTGTTTGTTGTGACTACTATTGGCAAACCTAATTGCCCCGTGTGTTTTTACGTACCACATTACTTCATACTTCCCTAACATGTGGTGAAATATTGAACTTGTTGCTTAGTTACATTTACTGCTGGATTTTCCAGCTAGTTTGCAAATTAAGATTTTACATACACACCATGTGATCAGATTCTGAATCATTATACACTGATTTAAGTGGGGCTTGTCACAGGGTCTCTTAAAAACTCCTCAAAAAGATGTGAAAACACAGTTGTAGTCGGAAAATGTTGGTGGTTTCAATTTATTTACAACCTGCCTCACAAAGTGTGCTTGGACATATTTACAAGAAAGTAAAAACAAAACAAATACAAATAAATCAAAAACACAAGAAGAGTATTTTTGGGGTAAAAAAAAAAAATGGGTGTTTACAAAAAACACCACTCACGTTCTTCCCTAATGCCCACATCAGCTCTGACGTTACCTCCTCTGTAACCAGACCCAGATTCGTTCACACTCCCGGCAAGGGCTTGAAGCTGCAATGTTATACATTAGGCCCCTCCCACTAGGCTTAATTACCAAATTCTACAATACTATCTGAACTTTAAACAAATCAAATGAATTTTGCAAAAAAAGAGACATTAACTGTAAAGGGTACAACTCTAACTAATTATCATAAAAAACACACAGCAGGAAACTATTTAAATGGTGAGGAAGTTATGCCCCTGTTCAATCCCACAAACTTCCTGCACCGACAGCGAGACGAACGTGCAGAGTGGTAGGCTGGTAAGTCGCTGTGTAGGTATGTGCATGTGTGTGTAACCAAATGCGAAGCTGACGAGCGTGCACCTTGGCTAAACGGAGTTAATGGCTGGTAAATTGCAATAAACTAGGCACTGAAACAGGAACTGTGAGAATGGTTGTCGGCGTGTGGGTGTGTATCAGTGTGTGGGTGGAACGTCGGCTTCAGTGACAGAGCTGTCACAGGGCGTTATGTAAAATAATTTAAATGATCTTCACTGGATACAGCAGCTGACTTTCACCTCAACTGGAGTTTGGCCATTTGATGGTATAAGTACTTCTACCTAAGGATCTGACCGCATCTTCCACTGCTGCTCATTGCCATCAATTCAAATTCACAAAGCCACCTCACAGACAAAATGAAAACCAGGAGAGGACAGGGAGAGCGAGCCGACTGTTTTTTTTTCTCTTTC
This sequence comes from Pleuronectes platessa, assembly GCF_947347685.1. NCBI lineage: Eukaryota > Metazoa > Chordata > Actinopteri > Pleuronectiformes > Pleuronectidae > Pleuronectes > Pleuronectes platessa. The sequence continues at coordinate 3,861,418 of NC_070633.1, forward strand.
TCTCTCCCTGTGAAAGACTCTGCTGAGAAGTATGAGGCTCAGCAGCTAGTCAGAAAGCGTAAAGCAGCAGAGGGGAAGGCACGCAACAAAAGAAGAGAGGTAGAGTTGAAATGACAACCCCTGAGGATGTGCCTCAGCTCACTCTTCCGTGGAGAATAGCAGGGATTGAGTGTTGTAGTCGAGGTTTGGAGATTCTGTTGGGGGCTGCGAGGGGTAAGTCAGGCTTCTGTGCCGCACTAGTTAATTTCTGTGATGGTCTGAATTAGAAATAATTTGACCAAAATAATCTCTTTGAAGTTGCCTGTGGTGTAAAGAGATGGGCTGCAGTTCACCTCATCGTTCGTCCGTTCGTTCTGAGCAGACATTACAGTGTTAACCTCATGCATTTGATGGATATTATATGTAAGCACTGGTTCAAAGGGACTCCAGTAAGAGATGAACTTGCAACGGCCAATGCTGGAGTAGCAGAGCAGCAGAAGTCCCATTCAGTACAAACATTCATTCAATTCCACTGCTAGGCAGTGTGTCAAGTTGTTAACTGAAAAGTCCATTGAAAATCAAGAGTTTGATAAACTTTGCTGATTCTACAATTTTTTCTCAGTTCAGTTCAATTAAGCATGAGTATATTTCTATTCTCTATCCATACAAAAAAGTAAGTCTCCCTGAGGCTATAAAGTTATTGTATTGATGAAAACAGAACTTGACAAAGCTAACTTCAAATATATGTAGTGAATAAATGATGGCAAACATGAAGCATGTGACTTAAATGTCACACAAGCCTCCACTGAAGAGATCAAAACATCAGGACTCTATGAAGCAATGAAAAGAGTGTAACATTCTTCACATTAATAAATGAATACCACATTTCCCTCATGTTTTCCAAATGGTTTTCCCACTTTCATCATGGGTATTGTTGATTCAGTACCAGTTCTGGTACCAGGGATTTGGTACCTGTACCCGACAATACTTTTCCACAGTACTTTGCTCTCTCTGTAAGACCAGATATAATAATTTCACCTCCAGGAGTAAAATCTATATTGAATAAAGCAGATCGAGTAGGTGGCAGTACATGCACCTTAAAGTTGTTTTCGACAGTCCGAGAGTGGTAACCAAATGCTAACTAAAGTACAAGCTAATTCATGGTGAACAAGAACCCTTCCTCCTCTACCATTCTGTCGATGCTTCATGTAAAGGTTTGTCAGCCATGGAGGGTAAACCTTCCTTGGTGCTGGCTGCAGGCTTGTAGTTGATGTTAACTGATTTGGCTTCCAGGCTATCAAATATGGCACACTGTTAAGCTTTTAGATAGACTTTGTGTTTGAGCAGGTGTCTCTGGTTAAATGTGCTGGCACGGGCAGGTTTGCATTTCATATTAAACTGCCGCAAACAGCATTGGCTCCATCAACTTTTGAAAAGTGTAACCACACTTTCAGCTCTCCAATGCCTCCAGTTACCGACACCAAAGCCTGATGCACACAGTCCAAGAAACATAGGGTCACTTGCTATCCCGATATTCTAGATGACAGGATTAAATGCATAGGCCCCTTGCTAATAGGCTCCATATAGATTGTGCTTGCTCTTACCAACTCATTTAACATGAGCCCAGTTCGGTACCTAACCGTAATAAATTGATCATGCTTGACTTGACCTGACTATCTTTCCTTTAGACACATACTGTCTGTTGCTGGTTCAACCTCTTCAGTACAAAACAAGCCTTCATAAGCACCGTCCATAAGACAACTCTGCATAATTTTAGACCTAGCTGTATTTGCAACAGAGTCATCATATCATGATCATTTCTGAGGTTCGCACAGTCTTTTAATAAGCTTTTAATGAGGAGGTAATGTAGTGTGGATCACAGCTGAGCTGACACTGAGCTCCGTCAACAGTGAGGAGCTCCACTGATAAAAGCCACTAATTCTGTCGGCAACAGATGATTCATTAAATTCTGTTACTGATCATATACTGAACATCTCTAATAGACACCTTCAGGCTTGAAAGTTACCACTGGAACAGTTGTAGCTTGGTCCTGGCAGTTAAAATAAATTCCAATGAAGACACAGAGTCGAGGCAAAATAGAACATGTGAAATCATCAATTCGATCTTATTGAATCACTCCCTCAGCTTGAATGCTTTTCTGAACTCTACTTGTACCTCAGTATTCGATTGGCAAACGACAGATGTTCGGTTGTAGTGTGTTTTAGGTAATCCAAGAAGTAAGCTTTATTCAAACTCGCTGTATCAGAGATATATGAGATGATACGCTTATAGCTTTTTTTTCTATAGATTTAGTTCATTTGGTTGAACAGCAGACTTTCATGTAGGAATCTTGCGCCAGAAAGTGGTAATACGATTTTTTATAATTTGCCTTTATGAAAAGTAGTAAAGCACCACCTAAATACAACATTAGTTGAAATGTCTTTTGAACATATTTTCAAAAACTGCATTTTATTTACATTCGTAAGTAAAGAAGCTTCTTCAAATCATATCTAATTTGACAAACATAATGTAGGACCAACATACAGAGATTTAGAAAGATTTAATCTCAACCTTACATAATTTTGCATGTCCTTTGGACTGTCGGGGGAAGAGTACATGGAGAAAACCGCCACAAACATGGGGAGAACATGCAAACTTCCTTCCAACTGAACTGGGATTCGAGCCGAGAACCTTCTGGCTGTGAGACGACAGTGCACTGCATGCCGGGGGTTAAAATTTTAAAACCCTGACTAAAATAAAAGTGATCCCCCATGTTTAAGTTCTTTCATAACACTTAATATTCAAAACATGCAAAAGGAAAGGGGAGCCCATTGAGCAGCAGGATTGCTTTTAGGAAATATATCAGTGTATATTTTTTCAGTTGTTTATTTCAACATAGTCTACAAAGCTACACTATAGTTTAGGTTATGCAGTTTAAAAACGCTTGAATAATTAAAAAGTATGTGAAACTGAGAGTCTTGACAACAGATGTGTTGATTGTTTTGGAGAGTTAACAAAATCCCAGTATGAAGTAGAATCTTGACATTTACATTCATCTTTTCTAATTGGATACATAATAACTCTGATTATTACCCAAAGGAAAATTAATTACAGATAAATTTGCTTCACGATTACTGACAGAGAAATTAGGGATCACTGATGTGGTTTTAATCACACACACATACACACACACGCGCAGACACACACACCCTGGCGGCTGGCCCTTGTAAGTGGTCTTTGTCAAAGGGAGCAGATTAGCTATAATAGAGTCCTATGGGCCGCGCAGCCTCACTGTGATATAGTGGATGGGCCTGTCAGTTTGACAGACAGCTTATGGTTCTGTGGCTGGATGGCTGCAGAGAGGGGTAAAGGTGTGGAGAGGAGGAGGCACAGGAAGAGAGTGATGGATGCCACCCCTCTCAGGGCCATAACGAATGAGTGATCTCCACATATCTGTCACCTGACGAGAGGAAGGAGAGGGTAGAGGGGGAGAGAGAGACAGCACAGAGAGGCAGGCACATCCGTTCCTGGCCAGTCCTTCCCCACCCACCCTGTGGGGAACTGAGGAGTAAATCTAACACGCCTTATTTTCCTGATTGCCCTTTTGACAAGATAAAGAGCATGGAAGCCTACAGGGATGTCCTGAGCGGTCCCTGGGCCAATCACAGAGCTGACAGCAGGAGTAAATCTGATGGAATACACATATACACATGCTAGCTGGCAGTTCTGTTTTGATGGATTTAAGTCCACAGACACACACACACACACACACACATACACACACACACATACAAACCAGTCCATGATGAAATACCTTGCAAAACAACAGGAAACCTGAACATTAAATGTTCTTTTTTGTCTGAGGCCTGTCAACTTTCAAACAGTCAATGAATAAAGCCAAATAAACTCTAAACATTTCTTAATTTTCAACTGAGGTAACAGGTTCCTGCTAAGTTAATCACAATGAAATCACATACTCCAGAAATAAATACACAATCAGTAAGAATATAGCTAAACTTAAAGATCAAACTCTGCAAACACATCAACCATAGGATAACATTTTATGAATTCCAGATCACTTTGAAGCAAAAGTTGTTCTACTTTTTTATTCTTGTATTCATGTAAACCTTTGAAATCCCCTGAAAATCAGAGGATTCTTTAATCCAACTTTTCTCAATGGGCTCTGGTGTGTTTGCTTGATTGGTCTATATCTATATCTATATATCTGTCTCTAGATTTGACTGGTATAAAAGCAGTTAATCTACCAAACAACCAGGCTAGGAGTACCCGGCAAGGTGGCCCAGAGACTGTGCAGCTCCTCTCCTCTCCCTTTTTCAAACAGCACATGCATTTTTTCCAATGTGGTAGCTGTGGCAGGCGGGGGTCCACTGCGTGGAAATACTGAATACAAATGTTAGATTTTAAATCGTATTGTTCTGGACAGACAGCAGAGAGCAGTGAGATCATGAACATACAGTACAAACACATGAGGGATTGAAACGGAAGACGGAGAGGATTTTTTTTTATGTTCTATAGTCAAATCAACTAAGCTTAAGATGTGAAAGACACTGATGAAGATGAATATCTTGTTTTCATTTCCCTTCAAACCAGTTCAAAAAAATAAAGTAACTGGGTTTTATTTGGTACAATTTTGAACTTGGGAGTGTCTGCGCTACAGAGAGGGGACACTCCAAAGAAGTGTCCGGCAGGTGGATAAACAGTTGTTCACTGACAATTATATCTAATAATTCCAAACACTAAAAGTAATAATAATCTCTTTGTAATTATTAGTTACATTTACTGTTAAGGTTAATGATTATTGCCAATTCAGAAATCAAGGATGATAAAGGTCTTCTGACTCCAAGAACAAAGGTTCAGACGTTACTGATCTCCTCACCTTCAAAAAGATGAGAGCCTGAAGCAACATCCTGATCTCAAGGGAAGAGTCCACTATAAACAGTTTCTACCCACGTACAGGGAATATGAATTGGTATCTCTCTGTGTAGATATTTTCCCATTTTGTCTGAAGTATCTGCTAATCATTTGGTTCCTCTTGATTACAGTTCTGTAACCACCCTCTAAGATCATGAGTGGAATGTACTGATTCATTTGGCATTTCCTGCATTGATTAGTCTTAGCATGGATAATGATTTCCTGGTGTATGTTATATGTAACGCTTCTTTGTATATAATCTTAGTGCCCTCAGTTATAGACAGCCAAATCCATAAACCAAATCCATAAAGCCAAGGTATGGAACAATAAGACCAGTTGAGTCATCATTCAAACGTATTCATCAATCACAAACGCATCAAGTAGGATTAAGAAAAAGTTTTCTAGCTTCACTCTGCACCATAGACTGTTTATAAAAAGCTTACACAAACAATGGAGGTATAATTTGGTAGTAGCCCCAGAGCATCAACACAGGAGAGAACAACCCCTTCCAAATAGGCAGGTTTAGAAAGGGCACTGTATGCATCAATGAAATAAAATATCTGCCGGATTGTCACGATAACAATGTTGAATAAAAATTATGGTCAAGTAATGTGTAATCACATGTCTTGACGGTTACAACAGCGATTCGTTTCCCAATCTAAATAACGGTGGCTTTTCTAATAAGGCTCACGTTCTTGTTATACAGTAGTTAGTCATTAATGGTTAAACAGAAGGATAAGTTTAATCAAGTATAGACTTGTGTACCACTGCCAACAGATGTTGTAGCCCACAGCATCCAGCAGCCGGTTCATGGAATTTAGATGTCTGGGACTATAAAGTTTTTGTCAAGGCAACAGCTTGTTTATTTAACCACTTCCATTGTAAACAATAAGGCGTGTTCTTGCTTTTTTCTCCTTGTGTTTGTAGTGATGGTGTTAGATTTTGTTATTATGAAAATGTGAATCTAGTAATTAGAAATGCAAAATGAGAGGCAGACTATTATCGGAGTGAGTGTATTTGGTGGTGGTGGCTGGCTGGCAGGTGATTCTGGATGCAGGACAAAAATAGCAACAGTTAGTCTGGGTGAACAGGCAAGTTAAACTCTCAAGACCAAGCAAGTAGGAGAGGCTGACCGAAGTGTGATTACTACAAGGTGAGTGGCAATCTGGCAGTGTTGTAGTGAGGCAGACAGGTGCAGGGTCCAATGGAGGACAGGGAGCAAAGCAGCTACACCCGGAAGTCACAGAATACACAGACAACTGACATAGATCCTTATTACTCACAGTGCAGGGTTTCCTGCACCGTGAGATAAAATGGGGCAACCATGTCCACGTCTTAATCAATTAACTGATATGAAGACTTAATCATTAGTCTAGATATAATTTGAGATGACATTTATCATGATATTAAGATAAAGCAGAATTTTGTCTTTGAAAACTTCATTCATCAATACTTCTAATATTAAGCCAAATTAGTATATTTATATAAGTATATCTTGAAATTAGTTATTCCATTAATGAACACCAGTGCATTTCAATGCATTTAGTTGTTGTGTAGCAGTTGTTGAGGAATTTTTGACCATCCTCACATATTACTGTATATGCCTTTTTATATTGAATATAATGTTATATTATATCTGTACAGGACAATAGTGCCTGTCTAAGATACTCCCTTCTCTCTTTAAGCAGTACCAAAGGTCAGGTTATAGATAAAGGACCAACCAACAGTACATTGTAGTGTGTACACTTAGCGACTTTCGGCGTAATTATCCAACAGGATGTGAACACTTACATGTAACATAGAGAGTGACAGCATTTCTAGCCAATCATGGATGTGCTGTTGGAATAGGTAACGCAAGTAGAGGGACATATATGGGGATGTTGTGGGAGACATCTTCAGACTTGGGGATGACAATTGCTCATGTTACTCTTTCTCTGCTGCCTGAGTTCTCCTTTCACCAGCTTCCAGAAAACCTCCGTAGCAGCAGTGTTGTTGGTTGTTTTCTTCTCCTTCTTTTAAGTATTTTTTCTATTGTAAATTAATAACAGTTATTTAATATGATTGAGGGGGGAATACATTTTATATGGGTAAACACTCAAATCAGTATTTGAAGTTAAGTAAGATAGATTCTTTACCTTTTATTAACTGATTCTCGTTGATAAAAGGTAGAGTGGGAACCGGCGATCAAAGTGGTTCTTTGTAAAAAATCAAGGAAAGAGCTTTACAGTGCGTTGCAATTATGAGTAAACCAAAAGCCACAGAATCGTAATTCTGTCTTTTTGAGCTCTATTATTTATTGGCACACATTAGCTCATGTGTAAATCAACTTTACTTCATTTTATTCATGGAAGATTAGAAAAATATATAATAATAATTTGCCACATTGTGTAAGCTAAAACCAAGGATATCCAGAGAAATACAAGCATTTCATCAACAGTATGCAAAAACTTGTCTTCATAAGAGTCTTACTCTATACCCTCTTTTCACAGGTCAAAAAACCCACTGCAATGGGATGGATGCAATCAGCATTCAATCGAGGTCAAACGACTCTGCACTACATGGGTTGTTCTGATCGGCTGCAATGGAAACGAGTTCAATAGGAAGACAGAAAGGTGAGAGCGTTTCTCAGGTTTTGGTGGATTTGTGACATTGAAGAGAACACACCAGGAAAAAACCGACTCCTCTCCAGGCAACGAGAAAGTGGTTAACTACCTTTTAAGCAGGTTCGCCTGTGTTTAAATAAACCTGTATATGCCACTCATTTTGGTGTGAAAGAGATATTAAAACCATATGGCTACATATTCTAATTGCTGTAGGGTCTGTTGCCATGTGGTTAGGGGCTTCTCAAGAATATATCAGAGAGAATTCCATCCAACACTGTACAGTTGACATTTAGAGCTCACTGTCACAAATCAATGTCAGCTTTAGCCTTCAAATCCACACCAGTGATCCTTTAGTTTCCCAAATCCTTAATAAGCATCACAATTCAAGTAAGAACAGCCATTCTTTAAATGTCCACCGAAGACATCATTACATTATAGATATGTAAATATACAGCGAGCTAATATTGATTTGTCAAATAAAATGTAAAATTGGATTATTTTTCCATAGATAAGAGCCCTGACTATTCCTTTTCCATTATTACTGACTGCTGCTGGGGCTGTCTGTGTGTGTTCGGCTTATCCTCACCACAGCTCCTCCTCTTCCATTCACCGTAGATTAGGAGTGAGGAAAGCTCTGTAACATTATCTCTGAAGAATATAATGCACAAGACAGCAGGCTAGGAGTATGTGAGTGTGTGTGTGTGTGTGTGTTTTGGGGGGTGGTATTGAGTGTGATATCTTTTGCACCATACAATGGAGGGGTTTGGATGAAGAGGGAGATGAGGAGAGAATAAATAGAAAGAAGACCGACCTGGAGAATATCAAACAATGACTGAGAGTGGGAAGAGTTCTAACAATGTTTTCAGAGATAAAGAGATGTGTCTTGAATGGCACATTGTGGAATTTCACATTTGAAATCTCCTATTGTACTGATGGGAAACAGAGGGCATATGGGAACATTGACCTTATAATGTTAAATTAAATCAAATTGACTGTTTTTGCATGAGATGCCAGAAGCCACAAAATGAAAGAGACTGACAAACTGTACAGCTACTTTGCACAACGAAGTCACAAACAACAAACTAAAGTGGTAAAAAGGTTTTCTATAGCATTCAATTAGCCTCAAAACACACGCACCTTGTGCACTAACCCCTTCCTAAGAGAATAGGACTGGGATGTGTATGACTGCAACCATTCAACTAGCTTGTTAGATAGACTTTTGATACTTTAGATGCATGGACAGTGTCTGACGTGTGTGCACTTTTGAGTGGTCACTATGTTTGTATTGGTCGCTAGGTTTGATCACCAAAATACTTGATTTTATTGGTTAACACTTCGTCCAGCAATAACAGTATAGCATTAACCACACTACCTACTCTAATTGCATCCTTTATTATCCATATTTGCATTGCTTGAAGTCATAACAGTATTATACAGTATCTAAATAATTGACTGTAATATCTTGATAAAAAGTGTGTGGCTGTTTTTACACTCAATAACTGGATTATATTGTGTCAAAAGATATCCAGATTTCTTCCTAACCACAACTTATCATTACAGTCACCCACAATCCTACTAACAATGTCATTATGGATATTTACAAATTACCATCATGAGACTGTATGTGTCTAAAGTAACCAAAGAGTTACAAAAAAGGGAGGAGAGGGAAGCCACTGTAATGGCCACCAAAGCCCAAAAAGTCAACTTGACGAGTGAGCTATTGCATGTAGGGTGTCACATGGAGGTGTGTGGTTTTTCGTGTTCTCCAGCTTTGAGACCAATTACACACCACCTCGTTCTTTGTGGGCAATATTGATGTGAACTACTGTCCCTTCATCAATCCAGTATAAGAGTTCCAGGGTTTGTTTGCTTTCTGTTTCCCCACGATAGGAATGATGTTGTCACGGGCAGGAACCGTGACAACAAAACTCAAAAGAATAATTATCAATATCTATGTGGAACAGATTCAACACACACACACAAACTCACTGCTTCAGATTGTGTTGGTTCATTTCAACGGCCCCTGATTGATTGGAAAATGCGAGCTCCTTTCTTGTTTTTTCCCTACTCAAGTAGCAATTGAGGTAATCATTACACTCTGAGGCACTCACTTACAGAAGCCCTTTATCTATCTTTCTCTCTCACATACACAAACACACACCCAAACTCACCGTTGATACTCGGTGAAGCTCACTGAGAAAAACTGTTTTGTTAAAAGTATTTTGTGAATAAATCAGACTTTCTGACTTTTCAAACTTTCTTCTTTTCTCAAGTCATGAATGCTTCTGGTATTGTCCTCACAGTCTGTATTCCTAAAGGGCACCACTGACACTGAGCTTGTTAGCCTCATGGTGAGAAATGAACCCAGCCGCACATATGGGTCAGACACCACTGCTGCTGAGAATGAGGCAGCCGCTTTTCCATTCATTCACACACAGGCAGATGAGGCATCAGTCAAGCATAACCATGGGCTGAAGGTTTTGTTATTTCCTAAAGGTTTTGTTACAGAGAAGGTCAAAACAAAAATCTGACTTTACTGGGCTGGGTCACCAAATTATCTTCATGGGCTTGAATTTAAATCCACAAAAGATGAACATTTTTGGGACATTTAATACATTTATTTAGAAAGAAAATATTATGTGTGATTAGACGATTCAGCTGGATGTTAACTGGGAAAGATGTGGTTCATGGCTGCTGCCTTAACCTGTAGAGTAGCAGGGCATTGCCATGGTACTTATTTTGTGTTCATGTAAAAACTAAAAGTGTATAAACATCTACTTTTAGTTAAAAGATATAAAATCCTTGAATTTCTCTCTTTACCGTGAATATTTAACGGATTTATTTATCCGTTAAATAAATTTACATTTTCACTGTAGATATATGGATTAAAGTAAAACGATATTAAATGGCAGGGCAAGTCTAGTTGTATAGCACATTTAAACAGCAAAGGGAAATTAAAATGAACTAACTTGATAATTTTAATAATAAATAAACCAATAAATTAAAGTAATACGAAATTAAAGGTTAAATGGTACAAACTGTTTTACCAAGTGACAGACCACTGCTGGGTGTCGTAATCACACAAAACTCTGAACTGCACTTTCTTGGGTAATTTACAATACAAATGCCAAGTGTGAAGCCGCTTCACAGCATATGCATTCCACGTACAGGCAGACAGATGTTGGTGGCATTAGTCGGTACTGCTAAACAAATTAAGGGAACACTTAAACTACATCGGATCTTGATGAACTAATTATTCAGGTTGAAAATCTTTACTAAAGGACATTCTATAATCTGTTGAGAACAAAATAATTCAACTATGGTCAACAGAAACGATACCGAAAAAAAAGAAAAGAAACTGTAATCCGGGATGATCCAACTTGCGTGACTTTTATGACAGCAACTAATCATGTGACTCAGTAGTGTGTGCGACCTCTGCGTGTCTGCATGCACTCTTGACAACGTCTGAAAGCTCAATTGGGTTTAGGTCAGGGCAACATGGGGGCCATTCAATGACATCAATGCGTTTTACATCCAGGAACTGCCTACACAACAGGCTGGGCATTTTCCTTCACCAGCAGGAACCCAGAGCCCACTGCACCAGTGTAAGGTCGTACAATCGCTCTGAGGATTTCCTCCCGGTACCTAACAGCAGTCAAGGTGCAGTTGGCTACGACATGGAGGTCTGTGCGACCCTCCAAGGATATGACTCCCAAGACCACCAGTGACCCTTCATGAAACTGGTCATGCTGGATAATGTTCCAGGTAGCATAACGTAAACATACTTTTTTAGGACTCTAGCAGTGCTAGTCCTGTTCCTATTCACACAAAGGAGAGGGTAGCGGTCCTGCTTCTGGGTTGATGCCCTTATATATATATAAATACTAGAGATGAGCCGGATACTCGGCTGAAACGAGTATCCGGTACGGATAAAGCACTTTTGCCAAGCACAAGTATTATACGAGTAATACGAGTCAATATCTGTGCTCTGACTGAATGAAAATCCTCACACAGCGTCACAGCGCTCCTCCCCTTCACACACCGCTCTGCTCACTCACTCACAGAACAGGTCTCTGTCTCTCAGTCACTCAGGTTCGCGGGTCTTTTCCGTTAACGTTTAGGGTTTCTTCAGCTTGAAGTTTGTTTTTATTTCAGTTTGTACTTACTTATTAACCATTAGAGTTCTGTTAAACGTGGGTTCGTTCAGACGTGGTGCTGGTAGAAAGCGACTCGCGTTGCGTCTCTGCCTGTCGGAGATTATAATTTTATTTTTTTTAAACATTTTGATTTATTTTACTTCACGCACTGAGTGTCTGACACTTTCTAGGTAGTAGTGGTATAAAAAATATTACAAATTAAGCTACACACACCTGGCGTGGAAATAAATTAAAAAAAGTTAAAAAAGGAAGTTATGTTGAGTATGAAAACACTTGTTATTACATTTCACTTCATAATTGCAACAGCATGTGTTGTATTCATTGTTGCAAAACTTGTTCTGTAAATAGTTTGTTTGCTATTGTGATCGAAATCATTGATCTGAAGCTCGATGCTGATGCTGTCCTGTAATAGTTTTTCTAATCAGCAATAAATATAACAATTTCTGATCAACCCATATCAATTGCATGCTTAAAATAACATACTGGTTAAACCCCTGCCCGTTTCAAGACAACCCGGCCTACTTCCGGGTTAAATCCAACCCACTTCCGGGTTAAATCACACCCACTTCCGGGTTAGGCCCCGCCCACTCCGAGTACGGATACGGATACAGATAATTCATATGGTTAACAGATACAGATACAGATAATGCTGTACTCGCTCATCCCTAATAAATACATACACTCACCGGCTTTTACCTAGCAAGGCCTTCAGAACTGCCTCAATTCTTCGTAGCATAGATTCAACAAGGCGTGGCATTTAAACAATGCTCAATTGGTACTAAGGGGCCCAAAGTGTGCAAAGAAAATATCCCCCACACCATTACACCACCACCAGCCTGAACCGTTGATACAGGGCAGGATGGATACAAGGCAGGATGGATCTATGATTCCATGCTGTTTATGCCAAATTTTGACCCTACCATCTGAATGTCGCAGCTGAAATCAAGATTCATCAGACCAGGCAACGTTTTTCCAATCTTCTATTGTCCAATTTTGGTGAGCCTGTGCGTATTGTAGCCTCAGTGTCCTGTTCTTAGGTGACAGGATTGGCACCTGGTGTGGTCTTCTGCTGCTGTAGCCCATCTGCTTCAAGGTTCAAAGTGTTGTGCGTTCAGACATGGATTCTGCATTCCTTGGTTGTAACGAGTGGTTATTTGGGGTCACTGTTCCCCTTTCTATCATCTTGAACCACTCTGCCCATTCTCCTCTGACCTCTGACATCAACATGGCCTTTTTGTCCACACAACTCCTGCTCACTGGATATTTTTTTCGAACCATTCTCTGTAAACCCTAGAGATGATTGTGCGTGAAAATCCCAGGAGATCAGCAGTTTTTGAAATACTCAGACCAGCCAGTCCGGCAAAAACAACCATGCCACTTTCAAGGTCACCTAAATCCCCTTTCTTCCCCATTCTGATGCTCGGTTTGAACTTCAGCAAATCGTCTTCACCACGTCTGGACGCCTAAATGCATTGAGGTGCTAAGGTTATGTAAAGTAGAGGGTCATGTGCAAAATCTGAGCTAGTGGGAGCACGTAGGTGATACACTTGAAGTGGTATATTGAGCATCTGACTATATTGTATAACCTTTTAGAAATTGCCCCAGGTGGAAAATACCTGAATTCTCCTTTATGCTCATAATTATTTTACAAGTACAAATACATTTATTATTTTTCTGAAAAAAGGGTGAAAAAGTTGTTTTTTTTAAACATTTTTAAAGAAAAAAAAACACTAAAAATAAAGAAACTGGCTTATCTAAGGGTGTTTTGCGGACTGATGGGTGGAGGCATATGATTTTCTTAGTGTAATTATAGTTTAAGTATTATTTAATAGGTATGTTCTGATTTAACAATAGCTACATGACATCAGCATCTTTCCCTTTTGGAGCCTTCCTCAGATGGCTAATGAGCAGCTCCACAGGTGTTCCATGGAAGAGGCTGACCTCCATGTGTAATAGGGTGAATCAAAAGAATCTCAAGAAAGTCTTCCTTATACCATCTTTGCACCACTCACCCTACCTTCTACCACCACCCACTACCAACTGTGAACAAAGACAGGGAAACATCTAGAGAATTGCAACGTGGATTTCCATTTTGATTTTCATTTGGACAGGTCTGGGGCCCCATGATGATAGAATGAGATGTTAGTTGCATCTTTTATATCCTTGGGCTGGTTATCCCACTGAGGGCTTAGACACGATTTGGAGATTTGCGGGGCTTCATTTGAGATCTTGAGTCGTTTATGCAAATCCTGGTCGATTTGATTGATCGTATGTTACATCTGGCCCTGGTTTTACCCTGATTCCTGAATGTTAGAAGATATATATTTACCACCACCTTCCAACAACAATACACAGCCTACTCCAGGGATGAGAAACTGTTTTCCTGTCAAGGGCTATTGTAGTTTTCATAACATTATTTAAGGATCATACTCAATTATTGAAGACTAACCTCTCCAATGCAATAATTGGAACTGCTTCTCTCTGGGAAGTCATCTGATTGTCAGATGGAATGGTGACAATCCTGTTGTTACAGCTCATTTTACACAAGTTGCATGGTATATATTATATATTAAATTTTTTCAAGTTGACTTAAAATGTCCTCGACAACCATATAGAGAAATGACCACAGAGTTGCTACTGCTCCTTTGCTGATGTGGTAATCACACAAGGCTTAGGCCGCTAAGCCTGCTGAGTCATCTTATGTAACATCACTCTCGACAGAAATAACTATATCTTGGACCCTGTTCAGACTTGTTAACAACATCCGTTGTGAGTGACCCCATCTCAAGTGAGCAGCACTAAGTAAAGGTCTGAATACACCCAAATGTGTCCTCAATGTGTCATGAGATCTGATTTCTCTTACCACATTCAAAGTTGATCTAGGACACATGTGGCCACATTATTTTAATAGTTTGAATGCAAGGACCGCTTACTTAGCTCACGTCTTCTGGCCAGCTACAGTTTAACTTTGAACACATTTTCATGCTTCTCAGTGACCGAGTGATTGGTTGGTACCCACTGATGGAATATCAACACGGATGGCCACATCATGATTTATCCTTTTTTAATGGGTTAAATCTTCTTCCTTATAGTCAATCATTTCTGGGCCCCATATTTGCCGCTCTCACTTATACAGGCGACAGACACAAAAACACATTGATATCAGGCACATATGTAAACTCTGGGTAAAAAAAAAAACATAACTAGACCTAGGTAGTGCACATTAAGATTAGTTCACAGTAGTGTAACTGATCGTATGTCATGGAATCTATATCTGGCAAGTTATGTGAATTATGTATGTTGGCTTACTGATGAAATAACTAATTTAGTTAAATAACTAATTGAGCATTAAATGTGCTTTGACAAGAAAACTTTTTTATTAATATATTCAATGACGTGTGGGTTTGTTAAAAGCTATAGAGCTAACATAAAACAAGAAGGAATCGATAGATTCAATAGAAACATACTGGTATGAATATCCATGAGGCAGTGCTGGTGCCATGTCCTTGAAGTACATGTCTGTAAACTGCAAAAATTAAAAATTAAAATTGGTCTACGCGAACACAACTGACTCACATGTTTATTTGCATATAGAGCTCAAGTAGTCACAGGAGACAAATTCAGGATGCATTTTAATGCCCAGTGTGAACAGACAAACTTAACACTGTCCACTTGTGATAAAATTCCTCAGGATGGTCATATTGTATCCGCCCATTGGCCTCGAACACACCATCATTAGAAGCCCTTTAGATGTAAAAAAAACAACAGAAAACCCAACATACCTCCATAGTGCTCCTGTGATGTCATCCAAGTGACCGCAATTCCCAACGTTCATATTCAATTCGAATCGACCTCATTTTCACTGTGTTTTAAGCCCAAGTGTCCTCTGATATCATCCTCGGAGGCGTGTTCACGTTCTCACAGCCACACCCCAACATTTTTCAGATGAACTATCCCATAAAGATCAGTATAACTCAATGAGAAATCATCCAATGATCAAATGTCATATGTAATTCACATAACTTGCCAGATAAAGATTGCATGCTAGCTAAATGATGAAACAGCTAAATTCATAAAATAACATAAATTTAGTCAAGATGCAGACCTAATGACAACATCTATAGTATCATTATTACCATACAAAAACTGTACATGCAGGGGTACATATCAAATGTGGATGAACACTCCTGTACAATAAAGTTGAGAATTGCTCAGTTCACATTTAAGTGTCTCAGGTCAGTTCGCCCGCTAAAACCACATAAGACAGATATGACGGTTAAAGAGGATTTCATTGAAACCCAAATTAGAAAAGCAAGCACCATATTTTTTATTGAAATATTTTAACAACTAAGGAATCTTATTTGTGTATGCCATCTGAAAGATAAAGTATGATTTTTTTGTATGATTATATGTGAGAGCTGGAGGGAAAAGCTTAATTGAGGCCACAGAACAAAGCGACGAAGGAGAGAAAGAAAGAAAGAGATGGAGGATGTGAACAGAAAGGTGGAGAAGCTGGGGAATGAGTGCACAACAGCTCAGGGAACCCCAGCCGTGAATAAGCAACAATCTCTTTGATTTCTGCCCTCCTTTTCTTTTCCAATAATGAGCACTTTTAATGTCTTCTCAGAATGTCATCTCCCAGTCTGCAACCAGCAGAGCTGGGCTGTGTGTGGGTGGCTGAGACCGGAGGGAGAGGGGGAGTTAGGAGAGGCTGGGAAGTAGAGAGGGAACAAGAGTAGAGAAGAAGGCAGAAGAGGAGAGGAGTCTATACACTGGTCTGGCACAGTTTTCTAATGAGAGTAATTATGTTTAATGCTGCTTTGTACTAACTAATCATCTTTAGCTGGGCTGAGCCAAAGGGTTCAGTGGGTGGCAAGCAGAGGTGTGTGTATGCAGTGTATTGCTTCATATCTTTATAAGCATTACTGTGTGTGTGTGTGTGTGTGTGTGTGTGTGAGTGTGTGTTTGAACTCATGGGTGATAAAATTATCGATTTGAATCACCGTTTCAAGTTATAAGTGAGCCTTTGTAAAATCAAGAACCCTTGATAAAAAAATTCAAAAGTTTAAATTGAAGTTTCAGTAAGACCAAATTTTACTCAATCTATTGGACAGGGTCTGAGTTTCCTATTCAGATGTCATCTAATGAGCCTTCTTCATTTGGGAGAGCTGGAATCCAAGACTCACCCACAACTCCATCTTGATCCTGTGGAACATAGTCTAGGTCCTCAGCATCAGAGGTTTCAGAGCAAGAATCAAGACCAAGAATTGGCTCCTCTTCTTCCTCGTCCTTCTTCTTTCATGCAGCATCTTTATGACCATTTCAGCTGTAATTCTTGAATGACTGGGACCAGCCATAGTAACAATCTGGATATAGAAAATCAAAAGCACAAGAATATTTTAAAATGCAGATCAATCAGTCTATTTGCTGTTATATTTCAAGTTTTTTTTGTTGATCTAGCCATGGTTAGATAGTAATAATATGTCAACAGCTAACTAGTATTGTACATATTTTTCTTTCTCACTAGCAATGGATTGTAAAAAAAAAGAAGGCTTACATGCATCAAATGTGCAAAAGCAGTTGTGTGAAAGGAATGGCAGGTGTTCTAAAGTGAATTCATACTGTACGGGTTATTTTGACCCATGTGTGTATCAAAGGGATAATTATTGGGTAGGCTGCTGAAATCTGCATAAGCAGAGCTGCCTTATCTTGGTAGTGAGATTAATCATAATAAAATAAAATCATGAATATTGTATTTATATTATCCCTGTGATAATATGTTGTGAATAAATCCATTACCACTTAAATCCTTTTTGTTTGATCTTTGAGACAGAAAACATTTAGTTCACATGTCAACATATTAGTTATTAGGATAGAGATAATAATTACAATGTGTGTTGTGCAAAACTCAAACTGTTTCTCTCTGTTACCTTCATTTCCTTGGAATGAGGTATGAAAGTTTTATTTACAACCACCAGAAACAAGAGGCAAGACACAAAGAAAGTGATACTTTGTGTTTATGATCTCCTCTGCTCAGTGTGTAGGTGTCCTGCTGACACAGAAACAATGGTGCAGTCACAGTGGTGTGTGTGACTTTAGTTTGTTCTTCCATCTTTGGAGGGAAGTAGAATCGAAGCAACTGCTCTCACATTGTTCTCAGAAGTTACAGACTAAGATTAATATGTGTTGGAATTTGATCCCTTGTTACATTGAAACACAGGGTGGAGAGTATACCAGCTGACATCTGAAGCATTTAAATTTCTCATTTGTTCCCTGAAGGAACTGGACTATCACAATATACGGAAATACAAATGTTGGATTTTGTGCAGTCAATCACGATGAATCAAGTTTAAAAAAACATTATGTAGATCTTACCACCTTTCTAATGTTCAGACACAAAAGCGTAGACAATCTGCAATCTATGATTAATAAATAACATGAAAACATTAAATATCCAATTATTTATTTATTTATTTATTGTCAGATTTCCTTCACATTTTTACCTGCAATCTCAGTTTAAACTTGTTTAATGCTATTTTAACCCATTACCATAACCTAGGTAATATATTTATATAGGTATAAGAATCATAGGGCGCAGGGATGATGCTCTTTCAAGACAATCGGTCTATCAAAAATGTAGCATGGAATATGGAATGGAATGGGCGTTTTTTGTGTCTGCATGCATATATATATATATATAGTTAATATATAATACAGAATTTCCATATAAATTAGAGCACTTTGGGCACCAGGCTAAAGCATCTATAATAGATAAACAATTGATTAACTTAGTATCCAAAGTAATTAAAGATTTTATAAGTATGTGATTTCCTACTAAAGACTAGTACTCTGGAAGTTGTTACTTGACAGGAATTTCACGAAGCACACAATTTGAACTTAACACACTAATAGCATTTAAACAACACTTAAACAACTTAAAGATGTGATGGTATCCTTCAAAATAAAAGTCTGTGCTTAGAGCTATACACAGTGTTCGCTAAATGTACATTGCCTAGTTCATAATACAACACAACAATCATCATAGTGTGACATTTCTCTATGACTCCACATTATATGTCCCCACTGCACTGGTACAGCACAAGACATTACACAGAGTAGTGTAAACACAGAGTAATTATGCTGCACGTTGTGGGCTGTGATCCGAAGTGTTATCGAAATATGGAATGTCGATTTTGGATTGCGACATCTGCATGTTCAAAAAACGTATGATGCTGAAATTACCAGGTTTCAGCATTTACACTATAGATATGTGTTTCTCCAAGTTGGAGTTTGTGAATATCTGTGAATATGCAGCAATAAAGCAGAATGAAAAACACACACCGTGATACATAAAAACAGCAGTTTTTCACTGTGGTGTTTCATATTGTAAAGTGAATTTTTATAAAGCCTGAAATGCAAATACCACTTCCCTTGCCTGAGTCGTAGTCTAATCAAGTGCCTCCTGGATGTCAGAATATTCAGAATAACAGAGAGCCTTCAAAAATGTATTTATTGTCGCTCAGTGTCGGCTTATGTGATCCGCAACGTGTTCTCACTCTTTCATCTTCATGTGAAGACAAAGACGTGCACTTAATAAATATTACAAATCGGATGTGATATTCAGATCCAGCAGATACGCTGTAAGTCTGTGATCATGAAGGCATTTGGGGGCGATGCATCCTCACATTCAAAGGAGGAAATAACATGTTGGGAATAAAACTGGATCAGAGGAAGTCAGTGATTGCTTAACTTGCTTGAGGAGAGGATGAGGAGGAGGAAGAGGAGGAGGAGGAGGAGGAGGAGGCCGCTCAGAAAGAGAGGCAGTGGGTTTAAGACAACCTCCTGGGGAGAACAGAGCACTAAGAGTTTTATCTCTCCTCCAAATGCTCTGCTTCTAGGTAGAACCCATTTCACTGGTGATTTTAACTAGCGTAATGTGAAATGGCTGAAGATGAGAGTACGGACCCGTGCTTTCAAATATATAGTGCAACTCAAAGAGGGATGGTGGGGGTGGGGGATATCTCTTTAAGTTGTTCTTTTTTTAAATTTTGTTGTTCCGTTCAGAAGAAAATTAGACAGTTTGATCACGGCATGAGTGCAGAGTGTGTGTGGAGTTGAATTAAGTGCACATTTTTATTTCCTTTTGATCTTAATCTTGCCATTATCACGTTCGTATATAGAGCCAGGAGGAGTATTTCCTCTCTGACAGCACAGACGGGGGTGAAGCTTCATCTGCTCCAGTAGAGCCACAGACTCTAATATGTTATATACCTTCACTCCAATAAAGGTTGAAATATTGAGCTGTGGTAGCAGTCCTCCTGGCTGACTTTGTAGTATCATAAGGGATATAAGTCCTATGTAGGGACGTGCAATATAATGTGGACTTACAATGAAACACTGAAAGGTCTTTGATAGTACCTCAGTTATTGTTTTATTCAAGGTCCACAGAGAGTCTGGTTAAGAGTGTGGATACTTAACCGGAGCTCTTAGGACTAGTTGGGACCATTTAGGACCCAATAGTATCCGATGGCACCTGATGGGGAAGGCCTGGTTGTGACAAAAAATTTGAAATGTAATTGGCTTTTTGGTTGGAAGTCATGTTGGCTGGGCAGGCATAGTGAATTCTCTTGATACACGTCTGCAATCAGGAAGGAAACATAATCATGTTTGTCAGCTAAATCAAAATTAGTGCAGTTCGTCATGACTGCATCAGACTCAAGTCTGATTTGGACACAAAAATCCAAACAGCCTTTCTTGATGGGTTTTGCGTTGTCAGGTTTTGGATAGAAAAATGCGTCCGGATCTGCACTCTGTCTGGGTAAAGACTTACAATAATTATTCAAACCACTTTTAGGAACTGCAAAGAATGTCATTCCAGATAACAGATTGAGGAGTGCTTTTTCTTTCCCAGCAGCAAGATAAGTCAATTATAGTAACTTTTGTTAATACAACCAATTTAAAAACAGGCAGAGTTGACCCAGAGTGCTTTGCAATTACTGCAGATGGATTAAGTATTCATAAAAGAATGAGTAGTGTGAGAATAAAATCTTAATCAATGCAAGAGAAATGAGAGATCTGTAAGAAATTAAATAAAAATCATTAGCAGTTTAAAATGCATTTATAAGACATTAAAATAGTAAAATTATGAGTGCATAGTGACACAATCAATGGGTAAGATAAGAAAGAACTAAAAACAACATAAAAAAAATGTTTCTTTCAGTGGTTTAACAGGACTTAATGTGGGATGGGGGGCAATTATCAGAAAAAGCCCAACTCTGCTCTTACTTTTTCAGCTATTCCAGAGGTCTGTTAAGCAATTGACACTGTGGTTTTACCATGGAGGTTTTTTTGTCAGTTAGTATTAGATGTAAAGTAGAGAGTGAATAAGGTTCATCATTGTGTCACACATGTAAAGCAGATGACGACAGTGTGTTTCTGTGTGTGTGAGTGCATTTGAACTGAGGAGGACAATGGACATGCAATGCACCATGCGGGTGGCTGTGGCTAAGGGGGAGAGCGGTCGTCCTCTATCCAGAACCTGTGTAGTTGGTTGACAGCATTGATTCCAGCTCATGTCTTGTGAACCCCTAGTAGATATCCCATACAACTTGTGGTGTGTTGGACCCCTTGCTTCCATTAAACAGTTTGTTCAAGGCTAAGCTTGAGCTAATAGACTACCACAATTAATCTCAATCCACACCTTACACCAACAGTAGCAAATTTGATAAATGTCATATTGGATGTTGTCTAGCGGCCCTTCATTTAGCCATTGTCATAGTGATGAGGACCTATATTTTAGTCTTTCCTTTCCATTAGTTACAATGTTGGACCTAACAAGCATGCAGAGAAAAATAATGCACAACATGAATATATAATTTATAACTGTAACGATTTCCATAAAACATTTCAAATCAGCATTAGCTACTGGCTTCCAGCAACACAATTCCCTACAGATAGAGTTCCTACCCAGCTTGTAATTTGCAACAATGAAAAGAGGTTATCAATAATTTCAGACTTTCAAATTTAATCTTTGACTGAATGTACTTTCACCTCTAAAATCCAAGTTTTCATTTAACCTCTTTAATGGATTATGCATCAGATCTGCCCTTGGAGATCCATAAACTGCCAGTTGATAAACTTGGTTTACCAAAGATACAATAGTATCTTTCTTACTTCTTGATTTTCAACACCTTGTGAGCTTGCTGGCTTTTTGATTTACTGTTCAAACAAGTACTGCTGCGTCACGTACTACACCTCCTAAAGTGGTCTTCCTGCCCGACCAAACCAACTATTATGTCTGGCCTTGATTCACTACACAGGTTTTTCCAGCTACTGCACTTGGTTGATTTTTGTCTTGACTCTTCTGTCTACTTCTCTCAATCTCTTATGCAGCAGAGTGTGTTTCAAGAGGAGACTTGCTTGATTCCCAGTTTGCCTTATTCGAAGCACAGCCGGCTTAAAGTGCCTTTCACCACTGGACTACTTAACAAAGGTAACACACTAACTTTCCATTTCTCTCCTCTGCCCTCACAATTCACACTTTTCTCACCTTTTGTATGATTGTGGTCCTATACTAGAATTATCAATTAATCTACCAAATCACTGCCTTCCATTTTTGTTTCTCTAGCTCAGCCATTGATGCTGCACTAGTTGCTCTCCCTCTGACTTCCCTCCACCTCTGCTGGATTGTCTGGCACTGATGCCACCACTGCCTCTATACTTAAATCAAACTTATGCAAGCTAATATTAGCTCAAATTTGCATGAGGGTTGATACCTAGCCCTATCACAATCCCATTCACACCCTGAATGACAGGAACAACGAGAGGGTAATTTGTTTGGAGCCTTTATTGATAATTGCCCAATTCTTACAAATTGAGATCATTGCTGGACCATTAATGAGGTGTAGACACAGAACCTACCGTGTCTTGTTGCTTTTGTATGATAGCTGTTTTATTTTTGTATTATATGGTCATCCATGGAATTTTGAAATTGATACCTTTGGACTTATGGCGCTATTTAGTCCTTTTCAATGATGAGAGTAGCACAATACTTACATGGACTCTGTCCTCAGCACACAGCTGCAGTAAAGTCATGCGAGCATCATGTAAATATTGCCCTCCTTCAATTTATGTTCAGATGTCCCTGACGACACTTTATGTTTTGCTCTCTAGCCTTGGTGTTAATTTCTCTGGCCCTTTCGCAAGCACTTTTAAGCTGTAGGGCCTCAGCTCGCTGATCAAATGATTTATAGAATATCATGAGATCCCATTGGTAAGTGAACCAGCACACAGCATATCTAATATATTTCATTTCGAAGATCCTTTGACATTTTCTGTGAGCTGACTGAGTCAAAGCCTGGGCTTATTCCCTACATTTTAATGAGTACCTTGAACTCTCTCTCTTGCTCTCTGCCTGCTCATCTATTCTGATCTTTACTTCTTGGTTTTTAATGTCTCATCTTGTGAAATGTATCTCTTCTCATCCTGTTCCTTTATTTAGTTTCAATTATTATTAACATTAACATCATACCACTCTTGTCCATTTTCCCCCTTCCTTTCTACTCGGAAGGTCACAAATTATGTGCGTTCAATGTGTCTATGTAGTGGATTTAATGAATCACTCGAATAGAGGTGATCAAACTAAGGAAAGCCTCTCTTCAGAGCTTTCAGGTAATTACACTTGGTTGTAACGACCTAATAGACAAGGTTGTATGAGTTTAAAAAATGTCTGAGAGGAAGATACAGTTTGACATTTTCATATCTCAGCACACAGCAGCCAACAGTAGCTTCAGGTCGGCAATGCTTGTTGTATCATCTGTTTTAGCCAGTTATAAAAACTGCAGTAGCTGCTGCCCCTGTGAGGCATGATGCATGCTGCTCTCGCTGGGCTCCACCAACATGTGCATGTTTGGACCGACTTTGCAATCACACAACTATGCAGACAACACATGGCTCCTATGATTGGCTTAGGCTGTGAAACTAATCACCACCTATTTTTACAAATGGTGATCAGTTATCGAGACAACCAGGTCAGACAACGGACAATCTTATAAAGATAGGAATAACATGGTGCCCGGTAGAAAAAACGCAACACCTTAGATACCATTACTATTAGTTTTCCATATTCCATCCAGCTTTCTGTAACCCAGTAAATATAGACTTCCATCTCAGAAAGTTCTTTAAAACCTAAGCCTTGAGTTTTTTTTCTGAAAATCTCCCTTTAACTTTTATTTGTCAGCCTCAGAAAAATCAAAAAATATGCTAATTAACTGTTTATAGGACTTTTTTACTATGTATGGTATTAATGAATAGTAAGTTCTCATGGGTCACAGCTATGTGGTCTGGGTCAAAAAGGAACCCATTTCTTCGTGTTGTGGATCCAGATCAGGGGGTGGATACTGATTTATTTTGTCACTTTCTTTATCATTTTGAGGTTTGACATTTTGTGACACCTTTGTGAACTCCTCAAGAAGTAATGCAGATATTTCTATTTAAGTCACATTTAGAGGACTGATGCAATTTGGTGCAGCTTGATTGAATTTGAGTGGGCTGTTGGACCTTGGCGGAGGTATGTGCTCTACTGAGTGCCATTCTACTTTACTTTTTTAATTAACTGGGCCCCAGTGTTTAGAATGAAATATGTTCCCTCACCTTCAAAGTGTCAGCACTCCTTGCAGAAGTTTCCCTTCCTGATCTATCATTGAGTCTATATTTTTGTACATGTAGTGGTCATGTCGTTTTTTTTTTTTACACCGCGCTTGCCGCATTTCTCAGTCCACACTGGGTCGGTCCACGGGGAAATTCGTTCACATTCATAACTAACTACAGGAAAAAAAAACTTAGTTTGACCTCATTGTGAAAAATGACCCAGGTGAAGGGTACTCCTAATTATCAGGGGCATTATTTGCCCACTCGTTATTATTTTCCCTGGCAGTTTTTGGACTTTCAAGGGCAGATGCAATTACCCAAACCACTGCCAAAATTAGAAAATCAGTTTTAATGTTGTGGCTTATTGGTGTATTGGAGTAGGTCACCCTTGCTTTAACAATTGGGAAATATTATTATTATTTGGTTCCCATTTTTTTTATTTTGCAACCCATTTTTATTTTATTATATCTGTCATATTTTGTGAGTATTTAGATTAACACATCTGCCTTTAAGCAAGTCGATGCTGGATTGGAACATGCACAGTTAGTTGACAACCAGCTTTGTGATGGAAGTTATTAAGGATTACCCTTATTCAGTTCAGTAAACCCAGAAAACCCAAACAGAGTGAGCAATGGAAGAGAAGTGTTGGAAACACTCACACCTTACTCGAACGTTGCTCAGTTCTTCCTTTACAGGGTTTTGATTAAAAGGGTCTTTGTCAGGCATAGCTGCCTTTTGGTTTGCTGCAGAATAAACTAATAATAATGTGAAAAGAGCAGAATTCTTGCTCATTTAACAAGGACTTTTTTAAATGGTCTGGGTAATTGGTAGCACTTAGAAGCTTTGATGAATAATTGGACTGTAGTGATATTTCAAGCGGACTATTATATTATGTCCGGTTTATCAGGTCATCAGTTGTGTTCAATCTGAGATAGATACATAATTTATTACCTATACTTTATTGATCCATTAAAACTAAACCGCATATAGAAGAATAATATACAATATATATATATTGGAAACAGCATGAAAATGAAATATGATGGAAAGCATGAGACATTTTAAAGGAGAGCACAATTAGAACTGTCAGGTGTATGATATATGCCTACAAAATTACGTTTGTTTGTTTTTCTGAAAGTACCCTTACCCCATCCATTTTAGTCCCTGCTAAATAGGCACATTGGCCTGTTATATACCTCAGCAAAAGTATGAATGTGTCCATTACGCCACATCCTGTACTAATTCCAAGTCTTTGAATGGTAGAAAATGAATATTGGAAATGTCTGGGGGTAGAGCAGTTGTTTAACCGGAAGATCGTTAGTTTGTTCCCAGTCTTTCCCATCTGAATGCTGAAGTGTCCTCGGGCAAGATACTGAACCCGAGCTCCCCCTTAACGAAAAATTGCTGCCCAAAGATTCACTGGATGAATGTATGTGAATGGCAAAACCTGCACTGTAAAGTGCTTTTAGGTGTCATCAAGACTGAAGAAGCACTATATAAATACTGAACATTTACCTTTAAGATCAAAGTCCAAGAGTCTCTAGTCACTCTATGTGTATGTTGCTTTCTTACTGACAAGGGGCTCAGTGGAAGAAGACGTATGGAGACCATACTTTCGAAAAGGGAAACATAAGAGAACCTGACTCAAGTTTAGCAGATGAATGTTGCAAGCCACAGAGCTCCTTTGGACAGATGAAAAACAAAAAGGTTTAAGTTTATGGCTCATTCATGTTTAGGTGTTTCTTTGCTCCATGAGAGAGGTGGTGTAGTTGGCTGAAGAGGAGTGGATCAGTGGAGATTTGCAAAAGTTGCATTAAGAATCACAAAGCATGCTTGATCACAGTGTTAGTTTTAAAATGGTGTTCTAAAAGGTTAAGAGTCTTAATATCTTCATCCATACCACTTTTTTAATAAGTAATTGTGGAGGTGGGCTTGGTTCGGTCACTCAGCTGTGGGAGAGGGAATTTGCGAAGCTGGCCCAGCAGGAGCAGTAACAGGGGAGTTAATTGACAGAGCTGAATTAATTTGCCTAATCATCTGCTCCTTTAAAGGCAGTAGTGGCTGAACTAAGAGAGGCTGCTGACTGACACACTCTCACATGAGCAGGACATTAAGCGTGGACTTAAAGATGCACAGTGGTGCGAAGTGTGTGCCCCTTACAATAAATATTAAAATGTTGCTCCGTGTCGCGTGTGCTCCCTGCTGCCTCAACCCACGGTAGTTAGTAAATGTGGTACAGCAATATGTTACATTGAAAGTCAAAAATAATATCTGTGTGCTACTATGGAATAGTGGGAAGTAGTAGATACCAGTTACTTTTATAGGTTTCAACATATTTAAAAAAGTTATATTTCTCTTTTTAGATGGAGGAGTACCATGCAGTATTCACTATGTACTACACGCAATAAAAAAAATAATAGAAATACAGTAGAAGAATGGATTCAGTCACTGATGACTTTCATATTTAAATAATTAATACATTTTCAGATTGTGTCATGGTAAAATACTCATGTATATAGGGATGAGATTTGATCGCAGCTAAACACAAATGATCATTCTGGTTGCTTGGTGAGATGCATCAGTGCTTGATGGCAGCCATTTATGGGACTGTCAACTCTGTCAGCCAAACAATGGATCCTCCGTAATTGACACAATCCATAGTAGTTACATCTCTTTCTCTTTCGCTGCACACAAGTTCTGTAGGGGGCCATGTTACCAACTGTGTTCAAGAGGTACCATTAGATCCTGCAGTGTGTGTGTGTGTGTGTGTGTGTGTGTGTGTGTTTCTGAGCATGTCGAGCATGTGTGGAAGTTTAAGTAGATCCTCTTACCATGCTGAATTGATTAATTGCATGTTGAGGCCCAAAGAGTGGCATTTGGAGAGGCCACTGTTTGAACCATTTGGATTTCACTTTCATGTCCATTGAGTTCTACACACACACACACAGACACACACAGACACACACACACACCTTATAAGACTCCCTCTGTGGCAGTGGATTCAGATCCAACACAAAAGGAGAATCACTGATAAAGGTTCACATTGATACACACACACACACACACACACACACACACACAATGTAATCGAGATGCCTGGCAACTACAGCGCTGAGAGGTTTGGAGAGGGGGAATAAAATAAGCCACCTGCCTCAATTAGTTTGAGGACGGAGGTGTAGATGGAGAGAGGCCATGAGTGTGTAAGGAAGAGATGAAAAGAGAGGGAGTGGGTGGAGAGAGGCTGGAGGGAGACAGAGATTGAGTGAGAGAGCTCCAGCGGATCATAGAGTGGAGGTAGAGAGATATTTGTGGGTGGGAGAGAATGCGCTCTGGGAACGGCTGATTGGGGCTTTTGATGCCTCCTCCAGTTTTGGAGAGAAGCTGCTGATTTCCAGTAGTCTGATACTTAGACAGAGAGGCCATATTGTTTAATTTTTCTAGTCGCTTCTCACTGAGAGGAAAATGGAACAGAAAACCTCATTTAAAACACATTAACATATGTAATTACCAACCTGTAACTCTACCATGATTAGCAGTCAGAGCTAAATTAACCCTCTGGGGTCCCCAGGGGCTACAATGTGGGGCAAAAGCAACCATTCTGAGAGGTTTTAAGGACCAGTTGTGAACCTTTGCACCTTCAAGCTTGACGAGTAAACAGACAGAGAATATCTCAGGTAAAGGAATGGGTTGTAGAATATTCTTGAGAGACCACTCCAACATGCAAAATAATGTTCATGTGAGGGACAGAACCAGCCAGATGCATCTGCAGGATACTTTGGTGAATTCTTGCTGAGGCTAATATCACTTGTGGTGTGAAAAGGTTATCTGAACCAGGAGAGCAGATTGCTGCTAGAAAATCTTTCTGTAGCATTAGCCTTTTTTGCGAAGAAATGTTTCACTTGAGAAAAACCACCAAGGCGTCAGATATAAGTAGCATATACTGCAGTATATCATTCATCTTAGAGTATGTAAGCGTTAACCCTGGAGATCTCATTTAAAAAAGCCATTGAAAGAAACACTTAGCTGACATTACAATGTTGCAGAAGCCTTAAAGGAATAAAAGACATTTGTCCCAACAGGTCAAGCTCTAACACAGAAACGTTGTACTCAAACGATCACGACGGTTCGATCCCCTTGTCAGGTGCCCCGAGGCACTGGGCGAGGAAGCTGGCTGGCGGAGGGTGCACCTCATCGCCCGTCCACCCACCCTGAACGAGGGGATGTGATGGGAATGAGAGTGTGTAAAAATGGAGTCAGTTGTTGTGTAAAAAAATATGTTGAGAAAATAATTTAAATAGATAACTTTAAAGTTGATAAATATCATTGTACTGACAGCAAACGTGAATGGTAAGAAAAAAAAAAAAGTAAATGATAGAAGTGACAGTAAATGCATTAGTATAATATTAGTCATAATAATAATAACGATAATAATTAAAAACTTTTTGAGCATGTTAAAGCCCTCAAAAAGCCAATTCTTGTAAGCGGGAGAAAAATAATAATAATAATAATAATAATAATAATAATTTCAATTTCAATAGGGCCTCCCACCGATTTCGGTGCTCGGGCCCTAATAATAGAAGGAAAATACTGATGCTGGTGATGATGGTGATGATGAGAACCAGTGCAATAACAGTGCTGGCAGTTATTAGAACAAAATCTATTCTAGTAAAGAAAAGCTTTTTTTTTAAGGGGGGGGGGGATTACAGTCGCGTAGATGAGTGTGTATGATGTGATAATGCCATTTGTATGTTCTAGGCATCAAATGCAGTTAGGCTTTGTATTTATTTGTGTGTGTTCTATAATGATGGTATTACTCTTCTATCCTCAACATATGTAATGTTGTATCCATAGTGACCTGTCCTCTCAGGTTAGGGGGACTGCTTTCTTGGGGACAGGTAAAGGGGTCAGAAGTACTTATTTGTATGCTGTTGTGTGGGATCGGACTGAAAAGTTTGACTAACAGGCTCATTGTGTGTCTTGTGGTTGATGTTGTACTGTAAGAGCTGGGTATATTTGATTTGTCATTGAGAATGAAGTCCAGGAGTTAACTAGTGAAGACAATATAGGTTTCAGATCATTTCACAATAGGAAGTGAGATTGTTGAGCGAGTGCTGATAACTTTGTTCAGTTAGGAAAAAGGTTTTATCAGCTTTGGTTCTCTTTGGAATCTAATTAAGAGAAATCCTTTGTTTGATGTCTGAACTTATCCTGAAGTTATGTCGGGGCTCTCTTGTGCCCTCCTTGTGTTATTTTTCATGTTTTAATGTCATATTGAAGTTATCATGCCAAAATATAAGGTGTACTATCTAAGGTTAATTCTGATGCCAAAATGGCCTTGATAATGTTTTCCGTTAGTTTGGCCATTCCTGTGACATTTCCATTACTTATGTTAGCTTAAGTGATCGATGTTCAAGTCGCTACCATCTTGTAGATAAAGTATAGCCTACACTACCTCACATAAAATGAGACAACTTAGAGTTGAGATGTTGACGAGAAATTGACTCAGAACTCGTCAACAATGGGTCAAGACAAAAGAAGAGGATGTTTTTATGGTTGCTATCTTTGTTTTTCCTCTCTCCATATTGTGGAATAAAGCACATCAGTATTATTTTTTTACTATTATTGAACCATAACCAGCTGTATACTGAACTGATTTCATCTAAAAACATATACTGAATGCTGAAAAACCCACTGTGTGTTTGCCTGATCTGATCTCCAGTCTGCAATTTGTAGGTGGAACCTCGTCAAAGGATAAAAGTCTGAGTATAGTATCTCCTATAAACCAAAATCCATCCCCTTTGATAACCCATCAAGTATGCCATCCCATAAATGTCACATTTATAATAAGAATATCATGCAGTGACCTGCACCTAATGCAGGTTTCCTTTTTGGATGTGTACACTTTACATGTCTGCTTGGGTTAGGGAGTGACAATGGAAATATTTATAAGCTTGAACCAGGTATTGCCCTAAGGAGTTGGTTTAGACCAAAACAGAGCTAAAAAGAATCAGTGTCAAACTTGCATTTATGAACACAAATGTCACTCAATAACTGCTGAATGTTTAAGTAGGGAATGATTTTGCTACACACTCAGCAACTTGATAAATTGAATGAAAAATGTGAAAAGCTTGTCGTAGAGTTCCACCTCCCTTAATTCATTAACGAAAATACAATCAATACAGCTTTGAGTTATGCATTACATATCTTGGCCCTCACTATCTTTTCTACGGCCTAGAGCAAGAGTAGAGGAAGGGGCAGTCTATCACCAGCCAATCACAAAAATAAATATCAACGCTTATGCTCACAATCACACTCAAGAGTCCATAATTAACCTAACCTCCAAGTGTTAGGATTATCAGTGCAAAGCCACACTTCACCATCATGCCACGACACTGATTGCAATATTCAATACTTAATAAAGGCCTATTAATGTACCTACGCAGAAGCAATATCGAGATTTTGTTGACGTTACATTTGAGGCACTGCAGTGTTGGACTAAAAAGAAGAAACGGATCAAAGAAAGATACAAAGGCAACACTCGGGTTTGTGGATATTAGCACACCAAAACTGCAGGTACATTGTGTTGACTCTGCTTCCCCCTACATGTGTTGGTTTTTAATAACTGCCAGCTTGACTCTGCTGCAGACTCCCTACTGGGTGAGCTACATTCAAGATAATGCACAAGGCTGTCTCTATAACTCTATCACTCACACACTCGTGTTTTGCTGTACTTACGAGGACCCTGATCCTGTAGCATATTGTGAAGACCCATCTTTCTGCTGATGCTAGGAAGATGAAAAAAACATGTGTGACATTAGGTGGAGGTAGGTAACCAGAATGTCACTTTAAAGGTTAAAGCAGTTGAATTTGGTGGGTGTTGTGAGGACAAAGTGGTTGCTAGGCAGTTTCCGATCAAAATATATATATTCTCAAATGTTTTGGGGAGGCAATCTTGAGTAGTTATAATCTCCCAAAAGGTGCCAATCCTTCTATGAGCTCAATTGCTTAATCACAAAAGAACATTTTTACTTGATTTAACTCATTCCACTTTTAAACCCTTATATCTAGATATATTACTTTGTGTTTATATATTTGTATTACCTTATTTTGTACTAAGCTACTTGCAACACATCAGGAGTGTTGCAAGTAACCATCTGCCTAATCTGATTTCCAAACAAGCCAAACTAGTTTATGAAGCCTGTATAAATTCTGGCACAATATCTAAGGATTACTGCCCTTGCTCCTTTCCAAAAACTTTGAAACGCTGCTCTGCCCTCATTGCCTTCACCTGTGTCCTGTTAGCTCCCTCACCCACAGAGTATTTAGTCTGCGATCTCCCATCACTCTCTGCCAGGTGGACTTGCCAGTGTCCCCGTAAGCACCATTCTCTGTTTGTAGCAGCTTTCTAGTGTATGACTTGGCCTGTTGTTTTGTTTGGCAGGACTGATCTTCTTTGCACCAAACGATTTCCTCACTAAAGACCCTTTTTGAACCTGAACCAGAGTTGTTACATGCACTTGATTCCACTTCCTCAGACAGCTTTTCTGAGTTCATGAAAAGTTGACTTTTTCTAGATACGTGGTTCTCACAGCACAGCCACACTACAAACATATGAGGAGCTTATATAATATGATGCTTTTCTGCAGATGAAACTAGCCGTGTATATTCTAACAGTATACAAAGTCGTACAAAGGGCCCGCCTGTAAACATCTACAGCAGTAAAATGCAACATACATATTCTTCGTCCAGAGTTTAGAATATTAAAAGTAATCTTACAAATAAAAGTTTACCAGGGTCACTTTCTCTTTCCTCTCAGTTGAGCAGCGTGCTGCAGCAAAGCTCAGCGTTCTCCATTCTATAAAAATCTTCTCAAATCACCGGTGTGTTGAGCTAAGCCTGTATAATGTGTGTGATCCTGCTAATGATGCAGTAAACTGAACCCAACCTCCTTGTCACTTCTAGTGGTATGAAAGTGAACTATTTAAAAAAAAAAATTTGTGGACCGAGTTGAAAATATATGAATGAACTGAACTGAAAGAATGACATTAAAATAAATGAATGATCTGAGAAAGGTATATTTTCTGTATTACTGTTGATTTGTGGTAAAAAAAAAAATGCAATACATATATAATTTGAAATGTACCTGTTTCTCCTCTGTGTCATGGCATTAGCACATTGGGCTCCCGCCAAACCTAGTAGTCCACAATAATTATCTGGCTGAATCCAGTTGGCTACACAGTAATATAGCAGTAATATTTATCCAAAAGACATCAGATATAATAGTAAACACAGACAGGGATCATTTTAAGTTTTACCGCAGGCTTTTTGATTGCTCTGCAACAAAGGGGAAATAATCAGAGTTACACTTATATTGGAATGGTCTTTTATTTATGTGGAAAAGACATGCACCTTTTACAACAAACACTGACATGTTACGGCTTGTTAAGACACATAATTAGGCACAAAAAGACAGGGATTTAATGAGTTAAGAAATAAAAGCTTTGAAAAATGAATGGAAGCAAATTGAAGAAATAATAGTCAAGGTTTTATTTTCTGAGCTGTAACTATTGTTTACTGTCTAATTTTATACCTTAAGTATTATTGAATTGAAACGTTTTGCAATAATCTGTCACCATACTCACAAATATATTCATCTGACTGAACCTCAGGCCACACATCTTACAAATGATTGAAAGGAAGTACATCTTTCTGATGTACTTCCTTTCAATGGAATAAGACAGGAAGCTGAAGCTTGGACTCGCATTTGTCCAGGTGGAGATCATTTTCGGTGGATTGTGTTGTTAAGGAACAAGCATTGTTTCTTTGAATTTATTGGTAAGCATGTTGCATTAACAAGTTATTCTTCTTTCTTGTGTTTCCTCTCTAAATGATGTGCAATTTTGCTCCGTTTGCAGTAAATGCAGTAATGTTTTTGTTTTTCCTTTTCACCCCGTTCAGGCACATTTTCATTGTTGTTTTTTTTTGTCATCATTTATGCTTTATGCTTATCATGTTACAGGTCGTGAGTTTCACTTTCCACTTCATCATTAACCTTCTGAGCGAGGCTAGTGTCAATCTTGTTCACTTGTAGTTCAGCATATTTTGTAACATCTAGTTGCTACATTGGACCTTGGCAGTGTAACCTGAGCGTCATAAGGCACCACAAAAAGAGAGCCTCGTTGCCAAACAAAATACAGGTAATCGTTTTTTGTACATTACAACATAATCTTAAGAAGCCTTTATCTTAATTTAAATTCAATTAATCGCCCAGTCATAGCCGATGCTGTTGTGCTACACCTCACCCCTTGTGTGCTCCCAGAATGCCGGTATACTCTGTTTAGTATATAAAAAAGCAAAGCCGGCGTTATGGAGTTCATTATTTCTGGTGCTAATTCAAAATCTCTGTAAAAAGGACTAGTGTCGCTCATGCTGATCAATATCTAATTACCTCCCTCCTCACAGTCACGAGACCATGAGACCACGTCCCCTGCAATGATATATGCAGCAGTTAAGACTCCTACCTGTTGGAAGGGTGGAAGCAGGATTTGGGTGTGCAGTTACACTTTCATAAGGAGAATATGACAGTGCTTGGTGCTGATTTACCTTAAGTGCTGCAGAGGGAAATAAATTTGTTCATGAAACAAGGGTCTGAACTAACAATCGTCATGCTTTTGAGACAGAGTTTGATAATTATGATATTCACATACAACTATGTTCTCCCTGCTACCACAAAGTTCTGGGATAATTGAAGCAAAACAATACAATTATAAATTGCTTGAGCTTTGTAACTGGAGACCCAAGATCACTTGTACTAATAAATCACCATTTGATGTTTTTGCCGATGCCGTGTCAATGTGCTGTTAGCAAAATCACACAATCTCCACAGCAGAATAAATACATTTAATCCTGCCTCTGCCTGCTGCACCATCCTACCACCTAATTCCTGCAAAGTACTTGTTGCTGTTGTAATCTCATCTGTGCATAGAACCTACCACTGCATTGTGCATATTGCACAATATGCAGAGAAAGTCCAGACCCAATTCTCAGGAGATCCTCTGGCAGACCAGTCTGAAAACGGCTTATGTGTAACATGCAGTTTAGCAATATATACATTAACTAATACAGTATATAGAGTTACAACTACAACCCATTTTTGTAATACCTTTTATTAACAAACAACACCCAGTTTACTACTTATCTGTGGCAAGCTGTTTCACTAAAATGTATCTGTATCACTATTCAGTCCTGTATGATTCAGTGCAGAGCCCGTGACTCCAGGAGGGGAGAGCAGGGGTCAGCTGTGCCACAGGCAAACTCGAATGAGGAGAAAGGGATATGGTACAGACTTTATTTATTTCAAAAGTTGAGAGGAAAGAGAAAATTCAGGTCTGGGGAAGCCTGGGTGGTAAACTGGGGCCCAGGTCTTTTGCTGGAAACTGGAAAGCTGGTGCTGCTAGGGCTTTTATACAACACTTTAATAATAATGTATTAATACACTGCTCAAAAAAATGAAGGGAACACTTAATCATCACAGTAGGACACCAAGTCATTTAGGGATATCAATCTTTTCCTTTAGGAATCACAAGAAATTGTGAATCAATTTCACCTGCTCTGGTGCAAATGGAGGCAAAAGCAAGAAACCCCCCCCCCCCCCCCCAAAGGCACTGGTTTTACATGTTGTGGCCACAGACAGCTGCTCTCTCTTTATTTTTCCTGACCGATTCTTCTTTAGTTTTGTGTTCTGCTAGTGTCCTTGTCACTACAGGCAGCATGAGGCGGTACCTGCAGCCCAATCAGGTTGCACAGGAAGTCCGGCTCCTCCAGGATGGAACATCCATATGTTCAGTCACAAGAAGGTCTGCTGTGTCTCCCAGCACAATCTCAAGAGCTTGGAGGAGATACCAGGAGACCAGCAGTTACACAAGGAGAGCTGGACAGGTCCTTAGAAGGGCATCAACCCAGCAGCAGGACCGGTATCTGCTCCTTTGTGCAAAGAGGAACAGGAGGAGCACTGCTGGAGCCCTACAAAATGACCTCCAACAGGCTATGGTGTGCATGTTTATGACCAAACTGTCAGAAACAGACTCCATGATTGTGGTATAAGGGCCCAACGTCCTATAGTGGGACCTGTGCTCACAGCCCAGCACCGTGTGCACTGGTCCTGCATTTTCTTCACAGATGTGACAGGCATGAAAGAATTTTAAGTATACTATTTATTTGTCTGGATGCAAATACACTTTATGGTGCTGTTACATACAAACATTTATCACTCAATTCGATACATTCGTAACTAAGGAATTCTCTGATTAAGTAGTCTTTTAAGTGTGCAACTTGGAAATGTTGAAATATAACTACTCTAACTACACAATTATGATAATTTGTATACATTAACTAATTATACCATACAAGTAGTTGAGAGCTATGTTTACACCCTGCACTTTAGTTGTGTATTTATTAAAAGTACACTATAGTTAAATTGTTTGTTTGTGTGGTAAAGATTTACTATTGAGTAGTTCATGATAGGATACGGTTAATTTACTTTCAATCCATTTACCATAAGTACATAGTTGAATAAATTATAATTAACACTGTATATAATTTAATTGAAATAATTAACTATAATTAGATATTTAATCATGCATATTTTGGTTGTTGATGTATTTTATATCATGTCAATATTATATTTGTACTATGTGTACTATAGGAGGAGCCAAGAGCATGGAAGAAAACACCAATGACTTGCTGAAATGTTACAGGCCCCCAGGAGGCCGTTGCAGCATTATTTTGTAAAGATCAGCCAAAGGTGCTTGCATCTAAAACTGTCCTCACAGAAAAAGTTCACAAGCATAACAAAACCAACACACACACACACACTACAGCAGTTAAATAACACCACTGCATCTCAGAGAGCAGCCACAATGGAGTTGAGGTAAAATGATGGAGAGATAGAAGGTAGGACTAAAAATCTGAATGTCGGGGGCTCTTTTCTTTATGTATGTGTTCCTGAGCTCCTCTCGGGATCAGCCATTTTCTGTCATTCATTCTTGTTCAGGGAAAAAAACTGCTTCCACGGGGGGGATCCATTGCAGTAAACAAGCAGCCGGTGTTCCTGTTGTGAAACTTTTTTTTCATTCTGTGTTCATTGTGTCAGAGCAGAGTTTTCCATATCAGCGCACACATTTAGGGAATTCTACGACCATATGACACTCTTTGATGAGTGAAGCCAGAGGGAGTGCAATTTACAATGTAACTATTTAGTAAATACAATGTG
Source organism: Pleuronectes platessa (assembly GCF_947347685.1). Lineage (NCBI taxonomy): Eukaryota > Metazoa > Chordata > Actinopteri > Pleuronectiformes > Pleuronectidae > Pleuronectes > Pleuronectes platessa. The sequence continues at coordinate 3,898,008 of NC_070633.1, forward strand.
CTACTGTGTATGCTGCGTGGTGCAGACAAAGACCTCAAGCGCAGAGATACTCACAGAGACCTTGGTGTAGGTCAAGATGAGACATGAGTCTTCACTGAAGATGCAAAAGTTCAAACACGAGTAGTCAGTCCAATAAGCAAACAAATCAGGCAGCGGGCAGGCGACACCATGGAACCACTCACCCGGGGGTTGCACACAATCTGGCAAAGGACAAAGGGAAGCAGGTGAGTATTTACCAGATTGCACTATCAGGTCAGTGGAGGGGGGCAGGATAACAGATATAGGCAGGAACTGAAAGGACAACATAGCTAAGCTTTTCAAAATCAAACGAGTAATGGACAGGATTAAATCCAAATGTCAGTGTTTGAATGGCTGCACTGCATATTTCTCGTTCTGCAGGCTCTAATCATCTGTCTGGTATTTCTCCACAAATGCAGTGCACCAATAAAGACATTGCACTTTGACTTTTCCAGATCAGACACCACCCAACTTCTGGACCCACTTCAAATATGATGCAGCAGAGACAACAAACGTGTGTGTAGATTGGACATGAGAGAACTTCTGTGGCTTCAAAATCAATCGGGCGAAAAGTGCAAACCGGAGACAATGATGAACTTTACTGATTTTCCTTTTCACTCTACAGTAAGATGAAGATGAACAATGTTTAATTCCCCATATTGTTGAGGTTTACTCTATCACGTGTTGCCAAAAGTCCACCACATGAAAATGTTTAAGTCACTGAGAGAGTGTTGCCTGCTCCATAGATGTGTGTTAGAAGTATAATTTGCACATACATATTATTTGTGTGCTTTCGGTTCGAGAGGGGGCGCCACAAAATCTAAATATCTTGGTCGGAATTGAACGATTATAATAACAACTACAAATATCTGATTTATATGAAAGAAAACTAAATTGAAAGTGTATTAAATGAGTTTGAATTCACTGCGGAGGAAGTACAACGTATAGGGGCCTCCACCGCCAACACTTAAAGGGATAGTTCACCCAGAAATAAAATTTCTTTCATTCTCTACTCTCAACTATGCCGATGGAGGGGTGAGCAGTGAACAGAAAAGACATAACATGCTCAACATGCTCCATACTGCCTGTACGGTGTCAACCAAGTGTCTGCAAGCCCCAACATTCAAACTCAACTCAAATGGTCGTCATTTACACCATGTTTTAAGCCTGAATGTCCACTGCTATCTTCTTATGAGGGACCGTCAGAAATGCTAATCTGACTTTAAGGATGAAACATGGTGTAAATGACGTGTCTTTGAATAGTCTAATATGAATGTCGGGGCTTGCAGACACTTGGGTGACCCCACATGAGCAGAATGGAGGCATGATGTTTGTCATAGTGGTGAGTAGATAATGAGTGAATTTTCATTTTTGGGTGAACCTTCCCTTTAAGCCTCATCAGGCTGTGAGGATAGCGGTGCAGGGACAATTGGTGGATTCCCACAAATACAGAATGAAAATAATGTGATTGTTTGTGTGCATGTGTGAATGGATCATGCTTGACCACTTTTTTCAGGTGTCAAATCAGTTAATGAGCCGAAGGGTTGGGGGGAGATGACGAGCCAGGCAATCAAGACTGGGCAAGAGTTGAAGATGGGCCTCCTGTTCTCTGCTGCACAGCTGCTGGACAATAGGCTGTGGGACATGTGATTTAAACACACAAACACACAATGGGGCTCTGGTCACAAGCCCAATTCATGACCTGCACATGAACATGGCTTCCCTATCTCTAATGGAGATGTATTGCCCTCTGCTCCGCTGCATAGAGATGCCACAGCATACACAGAAACTAGCCTCAGCAGCCTCAAGCAGCTCCCTGACTCTGTCCTGGGGGGGGGGGGGTTGTGGTCCTTGGAGAACTGAAATGTGTTCCAGAGACCCTTAAAGAGGATCCAGAGAATTCATGAGGAATTATAGCAATTAGAGAATAAATCACCATCAATATTGTAGGCATAGGATGAATGGTCACATTTTATAATGGTTCAAGTTAGTTTGTATGTCTTTTTAGGGACCAAGACAGATCCAGACCAAACTTTTCCTCTTTGTATTCACTGTGTTTACTTTCATTTTCTATATCCTAAACATGAGCTTTTTAATGAGTAACTCACCAAGAGTAAGATTGTAGCCTAACAGTGGAGGTAATTATCATGCAGACAGTAGAATTATATTATTAGAAGTAATAAGTGAGGATTATACTTCACACATAGTTAATTGGTATGGGCAAGGACCCTTCATCAGAAACTGAAATGAGGGGAATTAATCACAGTGTCTGAATTGAATATCATTTATCAGAAATGAAATGTTTTAATTCATTTATATCAGAAGCAACTTAGGCCCATTTCAGTTGTGGCTACATCGTGCTAATCGCTGTCCAAATTATTATCATCGGTATTATCGTTAACACTATACCATCATCACTACCATCATCTGCGGAAATGTATTCTACTGGTCAGTCATGACGACTCATTACATTTACATCAAGATCCTCCTCACGAACTAACATTGCAATAATAGTCAAACTCAGATTAGCAATTCCCCTGGAGTTCTCGTGATTATGACTTAATTGTTGTGATAATTTATTCAACAGTTATTATGATCACAATCAGATGAATTATCATTATAATCCGTATGTTATGTTTGGCAGATGGTGTTGGTGAATCATTCACAGCAATGGTTTCTATTATACTCAGCTTGACTTGCATTTAAACTTTGGTTAAGTTAAATCTGTCCCCAGTAGCTTTCTGAATGCCAGCTGTTTGGGGCACTTCTCTACATCTATAATTTGACCATTTCCCATATGAACATTTTCAAGAAAATGCCCAATAAACTAAAAGACAAACTCAAATAAATGATTTGGCAAAAGCTTAAATTGGAGACTGACATAACACTAACTAAACTTCATACAAAGGTTCAAAGAATGTGAAGAAAGAAATCACACACTGTTCAGTACTGACAAAATTTATTCAAGTTCAGGACCAAGTGGGGACACTGCATGCAACCTCCACCTCTAAAAATGAATATTCTAGTCAAAGTAACTGTAACATGTGAGAGTAGGAAAACGTTCCTCTGACAGCTGCTTGTAAGACACAGCTGGAGATTCTGTACCGAGACACTGCTCAGACAGAGCTGTGAGCAGTGGTGGTGAAGGGTGCATTCCTTAATATTAACATTATTTCACTCTTACCTATCATCCTACTGTTTTGGTTCCCGCCAAACTCAACAGGTCCATCCTTTTCCATATTGCTGTGAGCAACACATGTTTTCCACATGTTTCCCTATGTACCTGTTCAGTAATTTGTCTGCAGGCCTTTTGGTCTGTTGTGTCACAAGGTTTGGATCAGATTCATATGGTTTCCTCAGCATGGACAAAGTACAGTGATGGGCTGTTCATGTAGTGATCTATATATTGTTTAAATGGCCAATATTTGAAACCTTTCAGGGATTTAATTTTAGGTATTGGTCACCCTAAAATATATCAGTGGTTTAAAGTCGAAAAACAGTAACGTTCTTCGGGGGAATGTGCTAGGACACATTCTCTTCCTTGTATCCCTCCACGCTGCAGTGTTTATTTAGTAATGTTTGTTGTGGTTAGCCTGAGGTAGCTAACAAGCTGCTAACTCAGCAACATGTCTGCTTGGTGTTGGGTTCGTTGTGGAGGTAGGGAGCGGTGGTGGTGGGCTCGGAAGCTCGACTGGTACCGGCTGGGTGGGGCTGAGAGACGAGTGACTGTTTTCATACTTTGAGGGTCCCTACTGACCCCTTTCAAGTTATTACGGATAGTAGAGAAGAAAATGTATTTTATAGGATATGGGCCCTTTAAGTTAAATTAGTGTTTTTAGTTATTAATTGATGTAATCGTACATTCCTGAGTTAAAACGTGTTGAATGTTCTTTTATTGAACGTGTACATCTGAATGGATCCCACTGACTGAGCCCTCTCAGACTTCGACTTGATGTATGGTGTGTGTAGGTCTGCTGCATAACATGCAACCATGGCTGATGTGGTGACAATCTGGGGTTACATTCTCCCCAAGAGCTGCCAAACCCTATTATATCAACATTAAATCTCCCATTGAAGATCTTCACAGGAGATGGACAAGAACAAACCATACGTTTATTAAAAATAATCAATCAGCCTCTTTATATTCTGTATGCTGAATTCTTTACTACTATATGATACAAATATATTTATAAATTAAAAGTAAAAAGCCATTAAAAGTGATTATGCTCTATTATTTTTCATCGTATTATTATTGTTGGTGTAGAGATCCATCAGATTTGAACTTCCTGGAAATTGGGGAACCACCTTCACCTGAAGTAAAGTAGGTAAACCTAAATAAACCCCATGTTGGCATGAAATATCTATTCTGACATGTATTTGAATTCATCATGCCCCTGTCAGTTCATCATCCCTTTGATTTAGTTAACATGCCTTTTCATCCATCTGTCCATCTGCTAGACAGAATTTTCATCAATTCTCCTCACATCCTTTTCTGTGAGTGAGTATACAGCACCTCCTCCCCAGCACCACCACTGATATTACCGTCATTTCTCTCCCTCACATTCAATCATATTCCATTACATCCTGTCGCTGACCCTGTGAAGCTGGGTGCCACGCTCCTCTCCGTGCCAGCTGAAATGTCACCCATGTTCCCCCATGGGTGCATTATCCTCCACGAATAAGACACAGCTGCTGGCACATACACTTCATTGTTTGAATATGTCTTTCAGACCGTCCTATTCCCTTTTGTTACATCCCACATTGTTTTTTTCTCGTCTTGTCCTGCAGCAACAAGGCAGGCTACCAGCCACCATTTTTTCAACAATGACAGCTATGTTACCTGTTCATCATATTTGGTTTATTCCTGAGGGATGAAACATGAAAAGAAGGGGCAGAAATGACATGTTAGAGTGTGTGTGTGTGTGTGTGTGTGGGGGGGGGGGGGGGGATACAGAATTTAGGAAGTGTAGCTGTTCGCAACGTCAGAACGTCCCCTTTGTCATGGTGCCTTCAAAGCAGGCATAATAAAGGATGACTTGACATTGCTCAGAGGGAGTAAGTATTTAAGAAGGATAGAAGGAATAAAAAGACAATAGTCAGCAGGAGAGTCAAGAAGAAAGAAGAGGTTTAATAGCTGTGTTGACAACTATGATTTAGGAGGCAACAGAGAAAGTAATTGAAAGAAATTGGAGAAAGTAAAGGGGGAAGTGCGGCTAGAAGTAGGGCTGGGTATTGCCTACAACCTCACGATACGATACGTATCACGATACAGAGGCCACCATACGATACTATCACGATACACGTTGCTTTTGAATAATGACCATGTCCTGCACAGAATTGACTACAACAGTTGTTCTTTATTATTCCATATAACAGCAAAGGCGAAGTCTTAGGGATCGCACCACTCAAAATACTTAAAATTCTGGCCATTAAAATATCTTAAAAGTAAAATAAAATAATTATCATTCTAATCCCAATAAAAAAAAAAGGCAATGCCATGGATCTGTCGCTCACGCATCTCCTCCCAAGATCCCCGGATACGGTGTTTTTAATTTCCCTCGTAAGTGCCGAGTCTGTTGCTTGAACATGAGCGCAGTTGCTCATCTGGGCATTCAGCGGTTCTATAATGTTCTTCGGACATTACGAGTGTTGCAGATTTTAGCGGCTAAAGGGCATTAGCCTCATCTTCAGCACAGGCCAGGTCCGCTTCAGTTAAGGTCCACAACTCCTTGGCATTCTTCCACACCTCAGTGGAGAATAAGTAAGAAACAGTGGGCGTCTCGAGCGCACGTTGAGCGGCCAAATTCAGACTGCGAGCAAAGCATTTCACGTGCAATAACTCCGACAGTTTTTCCGGTGTTTCTTCCTTGCTTGTTTTGAGTTGAGACGTGTGCTGTTTTTGCCTATGCTGCCCCCTTTGGCATTATTATGCACTGCACCATAGGTGAAGTTTCGTTTTCAAGGGGGCCGTCAAAGCATTTGATGCCGTATCGATACAGTAGCATCTGCATCGATGCGTGCATCGGCATGACGACGTCACGATATATCGCCATATCGATTTTTTTGAGCACAGCCCTAGCTAGAAGGGGGAAGAAAAATCAAGTAAGAAATGAGGAAAGGAGATAAACAGGTGAAAAGAGGGTAAGTACTTATAAAACGTATCCAACACTGAATAAATAAATTATCCCTGTTTCTGGGTACCAAGCATGAAAGGTTGTTTGACTCTGTGTGTTGACCCTGTGATATGCGTGTGGATGGGTGAATGGCAAAAAACGGAGCTGTAAAGCGCTTTAAGTGGTCACCAAGTCTCGATAGGCCAATTTCAGACCTGTATCGTTATGGACTTTCTCCTGAGTTTTCTTTTTACACATGCACGATGCAGCGGGAGGTTCTCTACTCAGACACGTTAACAGCAGCAATAAATCCTCCGCAAGATTTAGGTGCCGGGTGGTGCAGCAGACAGAGGCAGGATGTAACGTATTGATTCCGCTGCAGAGATCACGTAATTTTGTTTGCAGCACATCAAGACAGGCGTCAGCTCTTATCACCACAAACTCTTTTGACATCTTTGACAGTGTCTTCTGCATGTATGGCCCTGTTTTTCATCCGGAGGTGTTTTCCTTTTGTTCGCTTATAAAAATGTTCACGTCTGCTGTGTGTTAATAAGTGTCATCAGCACCCCCCCCCCTTTTTTTTTTGCTCCAGGTATCAGGGTTCCCAGTCATATACGTTTTGCCTACTGACATCGCAATATTGCCGAAACCTAGTCGGCCATCCTTAGCCATAGCTTAAACTTGCCCTTTCATTATTATGGCCCCCATGAGAGGATTAACAGTCAAAGGTCAATACACATTGAGTCTAAAATCCCACAATCATTAATGCTCTTAACTAACACCTATGCTGGGATCAATGTCTCCACCAACTTATTAGTTTAACGAATTTACTTCTACATTCTCTCATGATGTCTGTTTCAAACTATAGCCAGATGTTAAAAGCCCATGCAAACTCATCTCAACTACTCATTTCTAACTTTAAAAACCTATTAAAACTTTAGCCAACCTATGGAGCTAGATAATAGTTTAGGATTCACCCCTCTGATGACCTTGATTGGAAGGTCTATCCACTGGATGTTGCGACAGCACTGTCCCGGGAGCCACACTGTTTAGGCTCAAAAGTTATACAATCAGAGCAGATTTGTGCCGACCCCTAGCCCGTTTAAAGGTCAAATGACATTGGTGAAGCATTTCCCACTGTCTTCCCACACGTTCATTAGAACTCTCAGCAGGAATACAACAAATGAATGGCTGCAATAGGAAATCTATGTTTCACTAGGGTTAGGGTTTTGACCCTAGGGTTAGGGTAAAAAATGGCCTCCACTAGTCGATGACCAATCCCTGTCTCAATAGCCATGGACTGAGCCAAAATACACCATAATGAACTTCCATTTCCTCCAGTGTAATCGTCATCACCATTCGATAAAGCTGCAACGGAATAAATTGGTCAATTGCAAGGACATGGTCAAAATGTGCGTCCTATTATATTGTATGTATCCAATAGTGACCTTTAATGGCTTTTATTAGAATTCAGATATCCTCCAATTAGTACATACTCTTTTTACTTTGAAAAAGAATAATAATAATGCCATATTGATTAGCTGCACTCACTGAGAAATCTCCAATCAGATGTCAGAGCAGAGGAATCATTACACTGTGGAGTATTTGTTTGGTCTACCGCAGACCATCTACTGCCGCTCCACTGAGTGCTCATAAATAAAACCAGCACTCATCGACTAACTAGTGTGCTGGAGATAAAATCTTTATTTTATCATCACAACATCATCTGAGAAAATTAACAAAAAATAGGTTTATAATTTAATTCCTGACAGCAGCTGTATTGACATCAACTATACTGACATTTCAAATGAGAGATGACAAAGAAAGTTGGAGGCAGAAAGGATTTGAACATACCAGCACAAGACATGGACTGAGTGTGCTGTTAAACACAGACAAACGCTGGCATTAAGGAAATAAATAATGAGATATACACATATATGCCATCTTTTCTATGTTGTTTATATTCTATAGAATACAAATATGGAATGAATTAGTTGAATGCAACCACAGATATGACAATTGATAAATGGATGCTGCATCCTTATCTTTGAATCCTCAGTACAATTGAAGACAATTTTTAAACAACACAGGGAGACAGGCAATGTACTGAATTTAACAAATTGACTAGCTCTTGTTAGAAAAAATTTCTTTATGCGTATTGAATGAAAAAATTGGGTATTTTTTCACAACAGAATAATCCTCTAGAAGTTATGCTTTATTTTGGTCCACATCCATATAATGATGATGAGTAGGTTTTGAATATTCTACCATATGCTTTCTTTAAGACTAGAAATACAATATAACCACTATAATGTATAAATCCTCATAATCTATATTGTTTGGTATACGGCCATGATGTAATGAATTGATACCTCATTCATAAGCCCTGACTGAGTTGTACTTTCTACTTGGGATGAAGTTATTTTCAATCTCATAGCAAAATTGTGGGCCATGAGTTTATTCAGGAGGCTAGGGGCCAAATGTTGTCAAAAAATTGTTTGTCTTTGTTTGACAACTTCTAAGAACACGTCTGGAATAGGCTCTCAAAAATCAATTCCAAACTGCTTTTAAACATTTGGCAGTTGCCCTGATAAACATGGATAATATGAAATCCCATCATCAAATTCACAGAAACACATTTAATTGATTAAAAATAGGTAATACACTGTGCTTAATAAAGGGAAAACGGATTCTGTCTGATTATTTCTAATTAATAAATCGTCCAAGTCCATCTGGCTTTGGATTAAAAAAAAGTGAATATTCCCTTATTTAGAAATTAACAAATTCCTATTTAGATGAATATAAAGGAAGATTGTTCGCTTTTTTCTTTTTTGATTCATCTGTGTGATATTATTCTTTGTAACCTGAGTCACTGAATTAAAATCAAAAACAATGTGGCTTTAGTTCACAAGCTAGAAGAGCATGGTCACACAAAGGGGCCAATAATTCAATAATTACTTTTGACACAAGTGGAAATGCTTTTACAAACTAACCAGCAATCTATTTTAGATATTGAACAGCTGTGACATAAACCGACCATTTCTTCTCTCACTAAGCATTTTCCAACTCTAATGTATTAATATCTGTGCAGCATTGAAACAAATGCAGTTGGATAAAGACTAATACTTTTACTGGACCAACGTCCAATAGAATTTCTGATATATATAAAAGTAATACTGTATTCTGAGTAGAACAAAAGAGCCATCCATATTCAATACCAGAACTATCTGTGATTTATTGTGTCAGGTTTACCTGTAACACTAGACCTTGGAAAGTTATTGAGTAAGAAAGTCCCCTCAGCTGATTGGTAAATACCATGGCTGCAGTTAACGTTGTTTCCCCACTGATTGATGCAATTCCTTCATCATTAGTTTTTGAATATTTCTTGAATAAAATTATGACCTTTCCTAAAAAATAAAGTTTTTCTATTTACCTAATTTTGAAGGCCATTGGAGTTTACTTGAGTTTGTAAGGATAACATGAATTTAGAACTAAATGTACCAATATAACTAAAAATGATTGTAGCTATGTGATAAAAAGCCTAATTAGTGGGTTATGCACTGGGCTGTTTTAAGCTGTTAGCAGCTTAAAACAGCAAACAGTTTGTCAAAGTCTCTCAAGGATGCGAGCATTTATGCATTGTTAGAAGTCATGTATTTCTAGTGTTACAAGGGACCATGGTCGAGAGGCTTTTATCACATGTTCTCATCTTCAAAAGTAGCCATACACATTCATTATTTTTAATCTGGTGACATGTTGGGTATATCGACGGCACACAGCACCATCTCGCAGGCAGGATGGATGAGGTTATATGGAGCTATATGGGGAGGGGTGTGAGTGGAGAGGGAAAGCGAGCTAAAGGACATAGGAGGAGAGAAAAAAAGAAGAAAAAGTGTGAGAGTCAGAGAGAGAAAGTGGTTTTAGAATGGATGCATCAAGCTGCTCCATGCCACAGAGAGAGAAGAAAGGTCACCACCATCCTTTTAAATTACACTTCTTCTAGTGGGTAGCGCTCACTTTGTGTGACTGCAGAGTTCAGCCGAGTGGGCAGAAGGTTCATGTTCGGGTTGGAGAGTATTCACGCTCTTCGTCTTTTCTCTGTTGCGAGGAATGCTTGTTCTCTGATGTGATGACAGACACAAATAATTCACTGATAATGCCTGACACGATCTGCAATGTCATTCATTTACATCCTCTTATTGCCAATCATTTTCAGATATGCTACATGGGCTACCAGGACTGATGGTAAGGCAGAGTACTGTAGTTGTGTAGGGGTTAATACTATTGACAATCATCAAAGGATATCAGGTAGTCAAAAGACATTTCAATAAATATCAGTGTTTTCAGCAATAATAAAACAAATGAGACTATGGTGATTATGGTGAGTAAAGCAAACATCCCAACTCCTGGATGTTTTCCATGTATTAGTTATGTTTGCCATGGACATTGCCCTTTTGTTCAAGTTTGTGCATTATTTGACTGATGTCCTGCTTAACATTTCGTTAAACTTACAGTAGCTGCAAAGAAGGGAAATAATGTGTTGTAAATCATTATGTACATCTCCTCAGAGGTTATGACTTGCGAGTAGAGGCCCTTTTATGCCTCACAGAGAACCGGGTATATCTCTGCCCTGACCTAAGAACAGCTAAATGAAATTCTTTAGCACCTTGTGGTACGATCTCTCTCTCCTGGATCCTAAATCAAATCAAAGCACGGCGAAACCGGCATCTAGTTACAGCAATTGGGAGACACACACAAGCTGTGATCACATTACCTGATACACGTGTGAGGGTACGCACAATCATAACCAAGGATGTTTGTTTAATCAAGTTAGTTTTTACAACCCCTCTGCATTCTGAGACCATGGTGTTTTACTTGAATGTTATTAGTATTGATAGAATTGGGATAATGCTGAGTATGGACAACATTGACACTGCATAGATTTGCTATTTTGTTTTCTCCCTCTGACCAAAGATGTGTCTCCGTTCACGTGGACTAAGCAGCATCATCAGCCTGTCACAGCCCTTGCTGTTGCCGTGCAACGAAGCTGAATTTGGAGGGAAGCGTTTTAATGCCCCTTGATTATATTTAACATGTATACCATAGATGTTTGGTTGAGTTGAAGCATGACACTATAGCATCTTGTCACTTGCTGGTGCCATGACCTCTTGAAGATAAGTTTGTCACTGAAGTGCAATGAATCCTTTGATAGGCTGTGCGGGCAAGGATTCAACCATTATATTCTTCATTATGGGATGGAAGGACGCATTCGTTGGACCCATTTGAAGAGGCCTCTGAAATGGGACAGCCACTATGGCACAATTCTTCTTCAAATCCAGCCTCCAAAACATCAACATCCACTTACTCACATGATGTGAGATATATGGATCCACTAGAACACCACTATGTGGGATTGTTGTCTTACCTTATGGAATTCACACCTCAGCAGTGGGGGACTGCACATCACAAAGACAGATGGTCTTTTTGGCCTTAAATTGATAACTTGACCAATAATAATGGAGCAAGCAAGGATGGGTCGATGAACCTTTCAAACCCACTTATCTTGTAACCAACCTAATCACGTCGGACGTGACCTCTCTCAGCGACGCACATTGCAGCCAAAGATATTACAGCTGTGCCATCTGAGATCGTTGTATCAGCCGTGCACCTGCGTTTGATAGTAGCAAGTCACAGGCGAAAATGGACTGTCGTGATCACAGGAAAAGTAGGAGCAGACAGGGAGAGAATTTAGAAGTGTGTTAGAGGGATTACAAAATAAAAGAGACCTTCCTGTAAATGGGATGTCTCATTTATTCAGTTTACAAATGAATGAATGAGGTAACTAATTTCTTAACTAATTAATTAAAATACACGCAATTAATTGATCTGAATGAACCAACGATAAATAATAAATACAATTTAATGATGAGAAATGTATGACCTCGTGTGCAACTATTTCAGAGAAAATTGAGTGATTTATTATTTCCACTTTTTGAATAAACTTGAATTCAAGCAACAAAATCATTAATGTCATTGATAAACTACCTGTTTCCTCACAATTACCGTTCACCACCTCAGAGTCTCACTCTGACAATTACAGGACAATCTGATGTAGAATTTAAAAGAAAAATCCCTTGGAAATATAATTTTACAGTGATTACAGTGAAAAGGATTCAAAGTCCTGAATTATTGACCCAGTCTGACTTGCACTTCAGCCAAATCTTCTCCCAGAACCTATTTGCTCTCACTCTGGCAGCTCCTCATCCACATTGACCCTGGGACTTTCTTAAAAACTCTCTGAAGTGGAGATACAATTTTGTGTAAGAATCTTACTATTTGAATTCTACACAAGTCTGTGTTTTGCCATTGTGCCTATCTTAAAATACAAATCTAAACAGTATGGCAGACAGACAGGTGAGCTAGGAGTCAGTCAGATGAGTCAGGAGTAGGTGTAAGTGGGTTGGCATACTTGGTATGAACGCAGAGTGTAACTGCCAGTTAAAATGGAACTGACAGGACATGGAATGATGTAAGGGTTCACAATCCATATCGAATACTTACATTTATATATATATATATATACAGCATATACTGTATTGAGTGCTTGAGTACTATTTTCCCTTGTAGTTCACACTGAGGACCATCCAACCAAGTTATTTGTAGCTTACAGGGGACACCTCTATGGCCAAGTGACGGATGGCTGGTCCATATTATCCTTTCAATGATGCACATTGATTCCCCACGGTGGACGCTACCTTGTTTACTCCTCTGCCGTAGTGCATTTGTGTTCACTGCTGTATTGATGAATGTATCCTAATCTTAATCTTCACGCTGTAACATCCATCTGACTAATGCAGAACTCTGAGATAAATCACTGGGGTGCTACTCTGAGCGCTGCCAGCTGACTACTGTCCCTCCCTCTCTCTCTCTCTCTCTCTTACTCAGCAAACTACGTGCTCTCTCACTCTGTCAATCCTTTTCGCCCTTATCCCTCTCCATCTCTGCAACTCCTTATGTCCCTACAAAACTTCACTGGCCCTCCCTAGAACCGTTTCTCTTCTCATTTGTTATTTAATGCAAATCTTGCTTTGGCCAGCAGAATAGCATACACATTTCTACGCTATGTGTCTACTGCCCCAATCAGTTCAATTTTTTCAATCATAAAACAACCATCTATTGCACTTCTGTCTGTCCTGGGAGAGGGATCCCTCACATGTGGCTCTCTCTGAGGTTTCTACATATTTTTACCCTGTTAAAAGGATTTTTAGTAGTTTTTCCTTACTCCTGCTGAGGGTTAAAGACAGAGGATGACACACCAATGTTGAAGCCCTATGAGACGAATTGTGATTTGTGAATATGGGCTATACAAATAAAATTTGATTGATTGATTCACTCACAAAGACACATCCTTCCTAATCACTGTGGATTGTAGCGTGGCTACTGGCCATAGATGTACTCAATCAACCAATGTGAAAGATTCTGAAGGTCTTTTGGTTCTCACTGTGGTGCAAGACATCACAGGGCAATTATATATTTATATTTTTCAAGTTGTTTGTCTATGGTTTAGAGCTGGGACATTTACATGTTTATAACATACTTCAATCATTGTACACATATCCCACGTCTATCCAAGGCAGCGGCTGGAACCTGCTTTACTTTGCCATGCATCTCATATCAGATAGTAGTGATGAGGGTGATGCTACTACATCTGGTTTTCAAGGCTTGTGTCAGTCTAGCTTTTAGTTGTAATTTATTGTAATTGGCTGTCAGAAATATCATCAGGTTCTATATTAAAGGTGCAATGTGTAGAATTTAGTGACATCTAGTGGTGAAGTTTCATGTAACATACTAGCAAAAAAAGTGTATTTAATTATTTTTGTTAAATTTCTTGTCCTGAACCCTAACTCTTATGTCACCTGAAGGAGTTATGGAAGCTCAAAAGCATATTCATGTGTCAAAGCAGGCCTCAGTTTACAGAATGGTAAAATGTATCATGCTTCTCCTTTCTAGTTTCCCTTCCAACAGAATGTATGTCAGAATTAAATGTCTCTCTCATGTCAGACCATGAGTTAAAACCACATACAGAAATATGTGTGGTGTTTGGCTGTTGATTCATCATGAGCCAGGTAGAAAAAAAGCTACATTTCAATTGCAGTGTCTTTCAGATTTCTTATAATATCTTTTGCCAAAACAGTAATGCTCTCTGCACTGTTGTCTTTTTCAGAACAGCGACAATGAACTCCTTCGCAATTTCTCCTTGTGACTGAAGTCCTTCTTAACTATTGGCTTCCTCGCTTCAAAAGAATCCTTGTCAGAATGTGATCTTGTGTGTTATCTATAATTGGGAAGAACAACTGTAATCTGTTTTTATTCTTATCAATAATGTTTCTGTTACAATGGCCTGACACCTGAATTGTAGCAACATAGTTGTCCTTTGTAGCTCTCAACATCCCTCTACAGTTAAAAGAAAATAGACAAGTAATCTGAAATTTTTTTATGGAATTACTATATATGTATATATGTATATATATATATATATACATTTTTCGAAATTCTTATAAAATATAAAGGTCTAATTAGATGGTAGCCTGTGGGGAATATTAATAGGATTGTGCATTTCTGTGTCCTGGCATGATACATATTCAAAAGACATAAAGTCATCAAAGGAGAGTTCAGCATGTACACTGCCTCCCCCTGTCACATTTTAATGGCTGAGCGTGTAAGTTTCTGTGTTATCTTTTGGTAAAGTTTCATATTCCACCTAACCATTCCCTTGTCTCCCCCTCCCCCTGCAACATGTAGAATACACAAAATACCCTCTCCAGAGGTAGTGCTCGGTTTATCTGTTTGGGTTACAACACTGCAAATTGCAGATAGGGCTGATACTAAAGTGATGAAAACAGTACTTATTTGTTTCAGATGGTGAAACAACCAACATTTAAAGATAATTATGAATAAAACATTTAATTTCCGCCGAAAGATTCCCGATAAACCTACACCTTGAAGTTCGGTGAGCAGAAAAGCCCCAAAAATGATTCCCAAAGCCATTTCAGAGCAGTGGATGGTCAATATAGGATGCACTGTATTCCAGAGCTCAGAAGAGTGTCACCCATCCTGCTGGATCTTAATTGATTGCCTGAGTTCGTACGATCCCAATATGGGCTGATGATGATGTCAGTGACAGTTGGAATAAGCTCAACCCTAACTCGGGTTTTGGTAACAGGGCTTTAATTGGGCTGGACATGAACTCCACCTCTCTGTTTCCAAATTGCACCCTACCAAATCAGATCACCATCTCATCATATTTATCACTTCATCATCTCCCAGTAAAGATACTGTTAATTAAACAAATGTGATCACTTCCAAACGTATCACGATCCAGTGTGAGGACAAGCTTCAGGGTCTTCAAACTCACTCTTGACATTCCACTCACAGAAGGACTCGTAAGACTGGAAGAAGTACTTAATCACTGACAAATGGCCAATCGGGAGCACCAGGACATCTCCTGGTGGCCTGAGGGCAGTTATGGCCTGAACACTCAGTTTGAGCACCGATGATATAAGAAGCAACAATCAGTTGAAATACCTCTTGCATCAGACGTGCCCTGTGTGTATAACGTGTACCACACTGATCGGCTGTGGCTGACAGGCAGGTGTGTACACACTTTGTCTGCTGCCGTGCTGCTACTGGGAAGATAGGACATCTTACTACATTGACTTTACCTTGGATAATAGCCTTCAATAAGCAAATCCCTGCAAACCTTCAATTCATACTGAGGCAATCACTACGGGGCTCCGGCAAGTAGTGTAAAATAACTAGATACTAATTCCTTTTGTCCTGCATACACAAATGTAGGATTTTCCCTTAAAAGACTGTTAAGTTTGACTTTGACACCCAAGTTTCCATTCTCTGCTCTTCTTTTTGAGTGAAGATCAAACCATTCTATAAATGCAGATGGTTTTGAACTTTGTATCTTTCTAAACTTGAACATAGTCTTCATGCTCACGTGGTTATGATGCTTACACAGGATCTTCGTCCACACTTTAAATCTGACGGTCCTGCTTACTCTTGTATTCCCTTCTTCAACTTGTTCAGTGGCTTCAGGAAACATTCAGATGTCTTCGCCTTTTTGCAATCTCTGTTTGAGAGATTGCTGGGTTCCTGTTCACCCCCTTTACCGGATCCAATCTTGCCAAGCTACTCAGGTGTGTGACGTCATTAGATTCCACTTTATTTTCTTTTAAAAGTCTATCACAGCATTACATAATACAAAATACACAAATAGCTTTTTCTGCGATTGCTTTTGGCTTGTTGGAAATATTTGAAGTTTGCTAACTGGTTACAATTTTCTGATTTTATTTGACTTTACTTTGTGGGTAACTAGATGGGTGCTAACAGACTTATACTATGATTATAGCGCAAAGTTTAGCTTCTAACAACTCATGCGAAGATCGTGTTATAAATATCACAAAGACATTAAATTGTGCGGCTTATTGAAATTCCCACAATTGCTGTTCTCCTTTGCATATTACAACAATTTTATATGAAATTTTACGTGACAGTAGAAATGTATAATGTTTTTTAAAAAAAGCATACATTTAGGCACTGACACTTACAATGTCTCATTTGTCCCTGAGTCAGGGATCCCTGCTGACATCCCATTTGTTTCTCAGCCTGTTCTTTGGTTGCTCCTTCTGACCAATATCTTGTCAGTTCTTGAATCAGCTCAGGAGTTGACATCTGCTCCTGGTTCTCTGTCTGCCATCCATGCTGATGCCCTGCCTGATCTCCAGCTGGAAACCAAACCTCTCAGTCAGTCATCTTTTTCAATGCACAACCTGACATCCAGCTGACTGCCTCTGGCCTGGCATCACAAGTGTTACCTCAACACAATATGATCCTGGTATGGTCTTATTCACAAGAGTGTACAGTGTCCCAGGCAGGACTAAGGGCCCTGTATCAACACCAGCAACAATGGCTATGGTTCCCAGAAATCAAACATGCCCTTGGTGAAATGCAAATTAATCGAGTCGATTGTGTGGTTTGAGGCTGCGGGGCTACATGAGCAATGCTGCTTGATGGATAAAGTGCTGCATCCATCACTGGGGCAGATTGATGATTTCTAGCTCATTAGTGTGTGTGATAGTTGTAATGACAAAACACTACAACACTATGACAAAGGCAGTGACAAATTAGCAGCAATAAATAAACATAATTTGTACAAATAGCTTTTTATTCTCATGTGAATCCAGTTTTACTGACCCAAGTTGAAGAATAACACATCAGCTAGTTTGCATACCTAAACTCATGCTCACTATTTTGCTCTTGATTTCAGGAGAGCTTAATATTGACACACTTTCTCTCTGGAAGTCAAATGCCCTGAAAGTCATATGATCCAAGGAAGTTTTCTTGCAATAACCACAGTTTTGAGGGCTATCTATGAAGTATATTGCTATACAAAAAAACATTTAAATCAATACAAATGAAATGCTGAGCTAGAACAGCTATGGAGCATTCACACATGCACTGCAAACCTGAATCTGTCTTGATGACCCACAGGAGCTACGTGTGAGAAGTCAATTATCTGAATCAGTGGAACAGGGCAGACTGATTTTATCGTACCAGCTCCTGAGTCAAAAGTCAGTGTAATGTCTGATTGTATCAATGTGTGAACAC
Organism: Pleuronectes platessa; assembly: GCF_947347685.1. Taxonomy (NCBI): domain Eukaryota; kingdom Metazoa; phylum Chordata; class Actinopteri; order Pleuronectiformes; family Pleuronectidae; genus Pleuronectes; species Pleuronectes platessa. The sequence continues at coordinate 3,915,815 of NC_070633.1, forward strand.
AAAGGGTCATTGTCCTGAAAATGTACAGCAAGTTACTATCTAGTATTTCCGTTTTTGACATCTCCCCCCTGCACACACTATCGAGGAACCCACCCTCACCCAAACAAAAGTATCACCAGTAGGTATACAAACTAATGGAGACTGACACGAACAGTCTTCTGTTATTGCAACTTTAGACAATGTCCTGACATGATTTCCTTGGCATTAATTCAAGTTCAGCTTAATGTGCCTTTCCAGGTATTAAATTGAACAGAACGTGAGAAATAACATCTCCATTAACATCAAGCACAAGACAACCTAGGAGACCAACTCTGTGACTTTTCTAAAAACTTATTTTACTCATTATCTTGATGTTTTTTTTTTATTGTTATCATGTCTTGTGTTATAACAGATTTGATTAATCTGTTAGAAAGCCTCTCTACCATGACTAATGCAAACATTCAAACTAAAACCAAGGTGTAAATGACTACATTGGCTGCAAATAGCTACGTTGGCAACAGATACCAGCGTTCAAATACCACCTGTGAACAAGTAATGTGCGATGTTATCAGTGCATGATGATGATAACAAAAGGGCTCCAACTGGAGCCTGATTGTGCATTTAAGCTGACATTTGATTGGTGCTGGCGTCAAAGTAACCCTGATGTTTCCTGGCAGTTTTTTTTAAGAGATGACACTTTTAAGTAGGTAATCTTTAACCTGTGTCAGATTGGATTTAGCAGTAACCTTCCCTGTGCTGTCGCCATGCAATTGCTCTAGAGTCTGTGTTTTAGAGATAATAGAGACTGGCGGAAAGATAGAGACAGACAACAGAGATAAGAGGGCGAAATGAGGAGATAGCCTCGGGTGGGAAAAGGTTGGGGGTTAAAGATCTGTCTTACAATGGCATCATCGCTAATATTTAAAAATAACACTAAAATTACAGTTGAAACCACGTATAGTGATCACCTTTGTCAGTTTAAAAATAAAAGTTTTTCCCCATTCTTGTTGAGGGTTAAGGGCAGAGAATGACACACCTTGCGCCTTATGAGACAAATTGTGATTTGTGAATATGGACTGTACAATAAATTTGATTGATTGATAAACATCAATTTGTTTGAAATGAACACCACAATATCAATACTGATCACACCATAATGATCCATTCTTTTCTTAAAGGAGTAAAATCTTTCTTCATAGCTGCGCACATTTATTCATTAAACCCGTCTTTAGCATTGAAACACACACCAACAGTGTCAACACCAATGATATAGACACAGAGAGGAGCAGCACATTACTGACAGAGCCAGTAAAATTTTTTAAATATATATTTTTTAGGTCCACACAAGAACCATAATGAACAATGTAAGCAAACTACTCGATCACTTTAACGGAATTATTTAAACAGCATTTGGTTTCATCCAAAGTGACTTACAATAAGTGCAATCAACATCTTGTCCAAGGACACTTTGGCATGCAGACGGGGAAGACCGAGGATTCAACCAGCAACCCTCTGGTTGGAGGACAACCACTCTACCCCTCAGCTACAGCGGACCCGGTTTCTACAGTATTACAAGATTTAACACACATTTAAGTTAACAAATCTTTCCAAAAAAGAAATCATCACTGTAATACCTGGGCAGTTAAAAGCAAAGTGAGCTGTGTTAGGTGACAGATGTAGGGGCCCCATGGTTCAGCTCATTGGCAGAGCACCAGATCATGACCGGCTAAATATCTATCAGGAGTGGGTGACTTATTTCTGTCTTTATCTTCCGTTTGTTCTCATGTCCAAAGCTCCATGTCCTTGTTGTTGCTTGGACAAATCTCCCCGCAGCGAATTACATCCTATCTCACTTTGTTTATCTTTGTTTACAAATGCTGTGTGACCTCCTCTGGTAGTGTTCCGGTGCAAGCTGAGAAAAATGAGACAAACCTCATGGAATTGAAAATGAAGAACAGTTTATTCCCTCAAATCTGCTCAGAAACAGAGCACGGTGTACTATAAGTGAATATTACGTTTTTTTTGTAAAATTTGATCGATGATACAAAAAAAACTCATTGACTGTGTTAGTCTAATAGTTGATTGATCGTAGCAATTTGACAATATAAATATGACCAATTCTAACTTTAATAATATTTAATTGCATGACATATACTCTTAGTAATTATGTATCTTCAAGTGCGTAAGATATGTATTTGAATTTCAAGGTGATTTTGAGATCACTGAATATTCCATTTTCTCAGGAGAAAATTTGTGACGTGTTGATCTAAGCTGCACTACACTATTATCAGTCATGTGTGTAGTTGTGTGAGTGCATGTGTGTAAACCAACAGCAACACACACAACACTTTTCATACATATATATATATATATATATATATATACAAACCGATTGGCCGAAATTCACAAATTCTTTCTTAAACCTTCCAAAATGAACGTCCTTTGTTTGTTTAGTGGAGCAACCTTGCTTAACTTCCTTCATAGCTCCGAGCCTAGTTTACTTACGGTGATGTTTTGCTTACTTAGCATCAGCTTAACTTCTAATATTTGCTTAGTGTCCCATGACTTTGACATTTGTTTCAGTGTTAACAATTATACATTATATGAGTGCACACAAGTAAATTGGAGTGTCTGCTGGTGAAACATTAAAGCTCAGCATGCACCTGAGCAGCAGGTAAAGATCCATGTAACCATCTCATAGCTCTGCGGCTTCTGGTAACTTTGGGCAACATTGTGCAAAACCCAATAACAACAACTGATGTATTGAAGCAAGACATATCCCATCCTTCAATCAAATATTCTCAGTGCATGTGTGCAGAGCCGAGTAAGGACTTGGTGCGGAAGAAACCAAAGCCATCTGTCAGATAGGCATGTTAATCAACGTCCTATCAAGAATACTCGGGTAATCGTTATTGTACTGTCAAACTGTGACTATTCTTGGCTGATTTGTATTCATGGACATATTGTCAGGAATGATGTGTTTGCAACATCAGACATCTATTTTTAACCTAAAAGAAATGGTAATCCACCAGCTGGATTGCCAAGCCTTATGCTGTCCAAGTCCATTCATTGAGATTCTTGTCAACACTAAAATAATTCAGTTTAACCTGCTGGAGAATCTGAGTTAAGTCATGGGTATAACTTCTTTTGCTGCCAAAAAGGAAATATATCATGATGAGTAAAAATAGGTTTGCAACATCTCCTGAGTCTTTATTTCAGAGGTGAGCTGTCAAACAGCTAAGAAGCCGTCACAGCTGATGAACTCCAGACAGTTTGTTTACTTTAAAAGAAAAGGATTCTGGTGGTTCATCAGTCTGATATGAGAGACAGTCTGTGACGAATAGAAAAGAAACTGACGCACCTATCACATACTACCCAACTCCCTGTTTCAAGAGGCTAAAGTGTTGATGAACTCTTCTCCTTGGTTTAATGATGTCTCACGAAAACTTTACCAACAAAGAAGTGTAAAAGTCTTTCCTATTCTCAAAATATTTTATTATAATGCAGTCTCTGGTGGAAACAGGATCTTGTGTTTTATTCATGGTCATCTATAATAATGAGGCAACAGGTGATTAGTCAGTCACCTGACTTAGAAAATATTGGTAATTGGGTATTAAAAGACCTGTCCCAGCATACTGGCCATAACCGTTTCAGGTGAAGTGCAACATCGCCGGTACAGGGAAGACACAGTTGTGTTTTTGCAATTACATAGCAAAATCAGCATACCCAAATTAACTCCGTCAGATTTGACTTCAACTCTTTTTAGGTGTCTGTATGGCTCCACACCAAACTGTTAATTTAACTAGTTTTGGAGAGTTAGTTATAATATCGTATCTTTCAAGCAGCAGTGTCTTGTCGAAGTCGGTGTTCGAAGAAATTCTCAGCGGACCCAGTACTTACAAGTATAATGTTTATTACACAAGAGTATTACAGGTCAGGATGAGTTTCTAGAAAACTCGGATATAACACACAAGCGAATAAGTGAAAATCTGCCTTGACTCTGCAAGGCGTTTTATAGGGGAGTTGTTAACTACAAACCTAGAGATAAAATGACGTCACACAACAGGGCCTTCTGCCTAAATTTGGGAATGTTCCTTATGATTTAGAGACCTGCTGGAAACCATCTCTCCTCTTATTATTCCATAGGCACTTCAAGGATAGTTCAGACAAGGAGAAACAAACTGAACACATCTGGAGATAATACTTAAAGGTTTGAACATAAGATTCAAGGCGCCTTAAGATATTAACATGTCATTATGATCTATAGCTATGCTAGAGAAATCCATTGCATATTAACATATCATTTATGGTTGTAACTGTGCTATGGATATCCATTTGCTACGGGGATATAATACAATAACACTAATTAACACTTCTTCACTCCAACCAGTGTAAGTTCACTTATAGGTAATAAATGATCCCCTAAGGGAGTGATTGCCTAACACTATACAAGTGTTACCCCTACATATTATCTCTCATAGTTGTAAAGATAGTTCTTCTTGATTACTAAAATTAATGGGAAAATAAAGTTCACTGAAATAAAGAGGCCATGTTTCATTAACATGCCTTTATTTTAGAAACATGCACCACATTGACCTATTAAAATATATTTTAAAACATATAATAATAAGGAACGATGTTTGCTCTATATATGTATTATTGGACTCCGCGTTTTTCCACTTTGCAAGTATTTTCTGTGAAAAGATGAGTGAGGTTACCTCTCTATAAATGTTATCTTGCAAAATATAACTGCAATTACCGAATTAAGAGTCAATGTGATCCAATATCAAGTGACCTTTTAACATAACTTCATAAATTACCTCATGAAATGTCAGCAGAGGACATCAGTGCATCTCTGGTTTTTCAAGGACCCTAAACACATGAAGGTCTGTTACTTTGATGTCATAGAGAGCGCCTAGATTTCACACTATAAACAATTATTCTCAACAACAAAATGCTATGTGATCAATGAAACAAATTGAGAAAACTACGACACTAAATTAAAGTGTCGTAGTATCACGAAGCATAATGCATTCTAAAGAACTTCTTAAACATGGCAAACAGGAGGCAAACGTTGTGGCCTGATAAGTCAGATGCAGCTGTAATGTAATATTAACCTCACACTACTCTAGTAAATGTGCAATATGAATACATAAAGGAGGTGCTGAAGAGGATGAACACCAGTGGGACTTCTGCAGGGTAGACCAAGCAGCTGAGTTAGGGTATGTATGAAAATGAAATAGATAAGAGCAACTCACCCACAGCACAACGATTAAGCCTTTCATTTAATGTTAAGTGTCACAGTCCTCACTTCATGGTTTAGCTGGTAATGGATGCGCAGCACAGTTTGTTGTCAATTGCCCTTACATTGTCCTATCGATGAAAATCATTCCATTAGTCATCATGCGCAATTCACACACAATCCACCACACACGAGTGCACACATACCCTGCGTCAGTGCTAATAATGACACTGAGGGGTAAGGTACATGTAGGGCAGTGTGTCACACGTTTGCCATGTGCCAACACACAGTACATTTAACCCACACTGGATCCAGACACAGAATCTGGACATTGGGACTCCACAGTGAAAACAACCATGTAGGTCAATCAAGTTCAACACAGATGCCTCAAATATATCATACATCAGTGATCTGTGCCTTAATACTTGATCCAAAATATGTGGTTTCATGCTGTCTGGTTGAAAATATATATTTTTTTATGTGCTGTATTGTTTCCAAAATTACTGAACCTTTGTACTACTTTATAATGTCAGTTCATCTATCCAAAATGCAATAATACTTCTACTTCTAATATATATATTCAGAGTGCTCTGTCTTACCACTTTCGACACTGCAGTTCCAGAGCCCCTGGACTAACTCCAACTTTGATATATCATAATGTATCAGGCTGTGAGGGCTCCAGCTCCCTCACCACCCTCGAAAGGATATAAAGCGTTATAGCTAATGGACGGACGGATTTATAATGCATCAGGCAGATTGCAATGAAATATTCTAACGACAGCCAGGTTTCCTGTGTGATCAAACCTTTGGAGTTTAAAGCCCTCCAGTTTTCAGCAGAGATGCTGGTCAGAACCTGACAGTGAGAGCACCATCTATCTTTCTGGCCCGCTGCATCTTTCCCAGGAGAGCTGTTTCATTATGGTGTTAGCTGCTTTATTTCCGCTTAAAACCACCTCTCGCACAACAATCAACTTGGACCGTCTCGCAGGAGCACCGCATGATCTGTATGTGTGCACTCTGTCAGTGTGTGTGGCAGGGGTATTCCCAAGAAAGGAGGTGTTTCTCCAGCTCGCTGAACAAGAATAATGACTTGGTGGTCCGCTGAGGGAGGGGACAAGTCCTACTGTCTCGCTCGTCTCCCTCCTGCTTTTACTTGCCAATTACCAGCATGCAAAATGTCTTGTGTGTACCCTCTACCAGCAACCACGCCCAGAATAGATTTGTAATTTACTTATTAATTTTAAGGATTTGAGTTATTATTTGATGAGCTACTTTTATTCAATAATTGGGGGCTATTATTTGCCAATTACTTCAATTACCAAGTCTGGAAAATGTTGAAGCCCCGTCCTTTCAATGTGGATGTTCTGAAGCAACTTTGTCATTTTATTTTAATCCTCGTTTTTACTCCTTGTTTTGGTAATCCAAGAGTGGTTCCTTGAATTATCTACTGGAAAAAGACATTAGCAGGAGTGCTGAAGGGAGGATTTCCATTACAGTTGGCTCCACTGTCAAGGCAAGTTTCATTATCTTTTCGAGAGGTTTGTATTGGGAAATATCCTCTGGCATGGCCATGATTTTTCAAAGAGTATGTTCTGCTTTCTGCACAGATAAATAAAATGGAAATTCTAATTAAACTTTGATCAAGAGATATATTGTATCACGCTCGTGGTAAGAGATCCGGACCATTTGCACCATAATGAACCTTGAAGAATTCCCCTATTCTGTCTTTTTCCAAATTTTCCACAGATTTATGGCCTGCCTCAACTTATGTTCTAACCTTATTCAGAAACTTTACCATTGAACATGATCAACAATAGATTTCAATAATTTTCAGCCTGCCTTTATTTAGCTTGTATGAGTTTTTTGACCTGCAGGATTGGTGATGAAAAGGCTGGTACGGTTAGTTTGAGGTCTGACAGACATGACATGAGAGTGACCATCTGCACATCATCACCCTGTGGAATTCAAGTGGATGATTATTGTTTGGGGCTTTCTGAAGATACTGAGAACCAGCAACAAGGACCATAAACAAGAAGGAGCATAAACAAGCCACTTGATGTGGCAAAAGAAAGTACCGACTGATAGCTTGTTTGGAAATTAAGTTATGTGATTTATCAAGTCGAATATAGCATCCGTACTTTTAAGGTTAACAGTAACTGTAAGTATCCCAACTAATCTCACAGCTCCTCTTAATCTCGCTCAGGTACCTTAAAAGACTAAAGGCCGGCGCATGCTTCTGCAACTGCGTCGGCGGCTTTTCACGCAGCTGTGTCGCAGGACACTTTGTCATTCATGCTTCCCCAAGCGCTCCGCGTCTTATAAAGCAATTCCCCGACAGAACATTAGGCGGAGTAATGTTTTTTGTCGAAGACGACCTTAGAGATGCCTTCTTTCTTCTTCGTCGATTGTTTATTTACATAGCCACTGCGGTTCCTCGTAGCCTTTTTCTTGCGGACAAATCCGCCAGTCAGTGACGGGTTATACAAGTGATCATACTTTCGGATCTCTTCTGCCAAACGCTCTTATATTTGGTCCATATTCGTTCTTTTAAATCTTCCGTTGTTTCTGCCGATATTACGTGGCAAGAAACCGGAAATGCGACTCCAGAAAGGATGTAGTTAGCAGACCAATCACATCCCTTGCGGGCTGCGGGAGGCTTGCGGAGTTTTGCCGTTTAGTTATAAAAATTGGGGGCGACGCACGTAGGCACGTAAGAAGAGATACGTAAGCACGTAAGGGGCCCGGAAGGGCTCTTGCGCTTGCGGGGCAGTGAAAACGCAGAAGCATAAGCGGCCTTCAGTTGTCACATGTTAGAATGCAGGGTTCATGAAGAGTGACTGCTTGCATTAACATGTAGTATTATAAATGTTCTCTCTGGTTTCATCAACCATCAAAACCTGCACTGACAAATGTTATTTATCTTCCTACAACAATCAGACAACAAGAGCTATTTTAGTTTGGGAAAGTGGTGTTAACGGGAGGCATGAAACTCTTAAAAATAAACCAAAGCCACCATCTTTTCCAATCCCACAGGCCCTCAGGTTTAGCATGTTTAAGCCCATTAACTATGAGCAGCTTACACCTTTCATTAGTCCATCCATATCCCACAGTCTAACTTGAAATGCAGTGCTTTGGCATACCAAAAACTTGCACGGTTCTGATTATTAATTGAAGAAACAGCATTTTAACCTCGGGCGAAATTACATGGTGGAGATACTCATTCCTTCTGTGTATTTCTGTGTTGGATTGGGTAGCAAGATAGATGATGGCCTATGAGCAGATTTAACTGGACAGACTCTTCTCAGAGAAACACACCACATATTTGACCAGTATTTCAGTTGGAAAGGAATGTAGAACTCTTTCCACTTTGCTATGTTTAAAGCAGAGCACGGAAATCAAGACGGCTCAACATGCATGCTTCCAAAAGGACCCCAGCAAGAACACTTTGTTAGAACCACCATCGGCTGCAGATTATTGATCATCCAAAGAGGGAATCGGCCGTGTGCTGTTTTGTCGTCCACTGTTAAAGTCATACTGACACAGTGGTGGAAGTCATCAGTAGGGGTATGGCAATTCTGAATTCGAGTACAAGACAGTCACACAAATGCTTTCCCTGTTTAAACTGGCATAGGCTTACTACTGGCAGTGTGGTGTCCATCAATTCATCATCTATAGCAGGGGTGTCAAACATACGGCCCGCCAGAGGGTCCAGTTCGGCCCGCCGGATGCAAGGCATGCTCTAAATAAAAAAAAATTATAAAAAAATATAAATATCTTTTTTGGGGGGTTTGTTTTGTTTTAAAAAAAAATAAAATGAAATAATTAAATTTGAAATTAAAATAGAAAAAAGTCAAACCGCCATATCACTTTATGCCATTGATTCTCAAACTGCTGGGGCTCAGAGGCATAACAGGTGGGGTGCACGACCGGGAGGGGGAAATGTGAGGCGGAACTAATGTTTTGACGTCCGGAGCTCTTTAACGGTGGAACAGTAAACAAATCGTTCTTTCGCCGTAGCCAGGGGTCGGCCACCCGCGGCTCTGCATTGGCGCCCTATACAGTGTTGTGCATGTCGCAAATATTTTTCGCGAACAGTGAACACACGTTCAAGTTAATTTGTTAAATCATCATCGTATCAGGCCAGGATGAAAAACCAGGAGCGGCAAATGTGTGCGTGTGTGTCCCCGGACAGCACACAGCCCCAGGGTTCCACCCCCACTCATCCGCTCAGAGACGCACAGTGAGATCAGAGCTCGTTCCCGTGAAGCCGCCGGTCAGTGACAAACAAGTCACAGTACTCAAAAATCCAACTGGGGTACGGGGTACGCAAAGTGTTTAAGGGGGTACCCAGTAGTGTGCATGGAGCCCCGGGGGGCTAGAATCCCAACTCCGCCGGCCCTCACCTTTTACTTTCAATGCGTGCATCAGACTCCTAGGTCCGTGTTTCAAGACGGGTCGGACCCCCCCCCCCCCCCCCCCATGTTGGTTTCATGTTGGTATCCGCAAAAAAAACAGGGGAGGAACGGGTTGAGATCAAAGTGAGCAGTATGTGGCCTCATAACTAACATTTGTTTGATACCCCTGATCTATAGCATGTCTCCCTTGAGGGTTGTGGAGGAAGCAGGAGCCAATCCCAGCTGAAATTGAACAACAGGCAGGGTACAGCCTGGACAGGTCACCAGCGTAATTGAGGGCCAACATATAGAGACAAACACCCATTCCCACACACATTCACACCTACAGAGAAAACCCATGCAGATACGGGGAGTACGTGCTAACTCCACATAGAAAACAAAACGATTGTGCTTACCATTGAGCAAGTTAAGGATTTTCTCTGAAAGATACTGGTTTGATACGTCAGAAGATAAGACCCTCAGCAGCAGAGTGGCAGGCTGCAAACTTTGGAGAAACTTTTTAACAAAATTTGACAAAACCCATTAGGTGACTTGTAGGACATTCGGTTCAACTGTGTGCAGTTCCGTTCTCTTGATTGATGCTTATATAGTCTGGAAATCAGGCTTCATTTTGTTCCTGTTTGTTCATTTCATTCACCATGGGCCTTCCCCTCCCTGTGCAAAGTGTGCCATGTGGTGAAACACCGGCTTTTCATTTTCTCATGTATTAGAGGGGCTTGGTTTGTTGCAACAGATTCAAATACAGCCAAATGGTTAACATGAAAATTAGATTGAAATTGTGATTTTAATGAGATTCATCTTGAGAGGGCTGGTGCAACTGCTTCTAATCTCATCACAAAAGATGAGTTGTGCACCTTTTGCCACAGACAGCATAGCAGCTGTGATATTGGAATCATGTGCCTCTCCGGCTGCTTTATGAAGCGTTCATTTCTGCAGTAAACAGGGTCAGGGTGGATGTTGCCTGGTGTTATTACTTACTTTTGAATTTATTTCAGACACAAAGATCCATCAGTGGGAATATAAAATAACAACACACAGCACAATAACAAGAAATAAATTCACAGCAATTTAAAAGTCCTCAGTGATAAACACATGTAACGACACTGCACCAGAAAAACGCAAGGTGAGTGCAGGCACAGTCAAGGCCCTCATGATTACATTTTTTTGTAAGAATATCTCCATATACATTTATACACACACACAGCATGAAAGGTGGGAAAATTTCTCGGAACCAACATATGGCCAACAAGACATTAGAGCAAGGATCTGAATGCAACATTATATGCCCCCTTGTTTTACTATAGCTGCACCACAGGTGGGCTGTGTGGAGTGGAATACACTAGTGGAGTGGAGTCTAAAAGGGGTCGCTTTAACAAATTTGCATGCCAGCATGTTGCCTTGCACACACAGTTATCAACACTAGCACTGCACATCGATGTTGTCACATAGATCATTCCTCATGACGCGACCTAAATATCCTTCTTTGTTCACTTCATTTAGCACTCGGACTGCCATGAAGAATAAGGGGAAATGTTCCCTCTGGTCCTCCTTGGTTTTAACAGTCATGACAACAATATTTTATTCAGTTAAATTGATTGTCATACTGCACGAAAGAAACTTGACCATACTCGATGTCTGACACCTCACCATACATCAGTCTCACACTTTTTAAACTTAAAAAAAACAACAACATCCAATTATTGAACTAAAATTAAACTCAGTCATACTAAACTCTAAATACCATGCCTACCTGTGTTGATCCATTTACATCATGTGAGAGTTTATACCTCTTTTTAAAGCCAAAGAGTGAAGAATTAAAGCTTTCGCGTTCATTTGGAGTTGTCAATACAGCCTTATTGATTTTCTTCCTGCAAACTCCTGAGCAGCTGTCTAACACTGTAAGTGGTAATTTATATTAAGTTCTTTGTGTGTGTTTTTAGAATCTGTAAAAAAAAGGGAAGCAAAATAAGAAATACAGTGGAGGTGAAAGGCTGCAGGCGGGGCCCTGAGGCATGGCAGCCAAAAGTCAGGAGCTACAGCACCTCACTGATGAGGGGGGAACCCCTGAGCATAGCAGGGAGGAGCATATTGGAGCATTACAGAGAGGTCCTCTTCAGGGCACATTCTGGAGCCACAGAAGGAACTTTGGCCCTACCACAGTCCAGGAATAAATCTTCTCTGTCCATGTGTACGACAGCAGTTCAGCCCCAGAGGACCAGAATAAGCTTGCGATTTGAGGACCATTCAAAGAGGCTACCCCCACGTAGGCTCAGGAATAATGAAAGCCCCATGTAGATAGGGGCTGGAGAAGGATGTGGACATATGCAGCAGCTAGCCTCAGAGAAAGACAGGGAGGAATGAGAAAAACAAATTACTGTTAAGAGTAAAGACATTTGAAGTATGGGTAAAATACATAATTGGGATCCATTGTGGAAATCAGGCTCTGGTTGGGAAAATAAAGTGATTAAGGTTAGGGTCATTTTTGTTTTAGATTGTAAAGGTGAGTTGTTCCTACCCAAAAATATATAGAAACATTGTATACTACTCCCAGCCCCTCCAAGATATAGACAAATGTAATATTATATATAATAAACCAATAAAGTTAATTTTATGCTATAAAAACAGGCTGACACATCATGGTTGACAGCTGCAGCTGGCTCACAATTGGACCATGATAGCACTGCTCCACACCATGATCACTACTGCGCAGACTGGATCTTTTCATAGTCTATGATCTATCAAGAGAAATGTCCTGTGCTTAACAATGTACAATACAATGAACATTTCTTTACAATGTTACAAATTATTTAACCCAAAGGAAAAATATATGAATTAATCGACTGTTCCACAGTTCAGGGACTCAGCAAATACCTGACCACCCTTATCCACCAGTTGAGATTTTAAGAATAACAAGCAGACAGTGCCTCAGTGGCAATGCCTCAGGAATCACGCATAATCCACCAGGACACCACAAAGCGATATTCTTGTGCACTCCGGTGAAATGGCCCGATGAGGTCCATACCAATGCGCTCAAATGGAACATCAATTAACGGCAATGGGTGCAATGGTGCTCTGGGAATGGCTGGTTGGTTCACCAGTTGACATTCACGGGAAGACGCCCACCAGCGCCGCACATCCTTATGTGTTTTTTCATACCCCATGTGACCAGCCATTGGGTTGTAATGAGCCGCCTGGAAAACCATTACCGGATGGCTTTTAGGTACCAACAACTGGGTGATTTCTTCTCCTGTGTGAGTTTCAGACTCATTCTTTACATCCTGTCAATGATAATATGGGATAGTCTGTGAAGCGTCAGGGTGCACCATGTGACCATACATTTTCATCACTTGATCGAAGGCAAAGCGAAGAGTGTCATGATAAGTGTTATAGTGTCACAAGACTGCTCAACTGGAAAATCTTTGTGTACTTCAGGTACCAGCGGTGCCTCAAGGGAAGGATCCAATGGGAAGCATTCAGTGGGCGACCGAGCTGCTCCAGACTGCCTCTCTGGGTGGGTCTGGATCCCCCATCGAATGCACTTTGCCTGCTCCCGCTGTATGGCCACGAACTCGACAGCATCTGTCCAAAGGCAAGCAACGACTGTACCGGTTGTTCGTTCTGCTGATTCATGACAAGTTCCTGTTGGGCACCAGCGTACCAGTACCCAACTGTCTACCAGGGGGTCCCTCGCACAGGATTCTCAAGGTAGTTTTGCTGGAGATTTTTAAATTCATTTTTGCAGACAGTTAACTCACACACACAGACCGATTCATCGGTTGGACTGTTCTCCGGCCGTCTTTCGGAACAGTCTCTCTTTGACGTTCCCCCCGCCCCAGCACGCTCCTGCTGATATAGGGGAGAGAGTGATTAGCCAACACAGAACACCTGTGCAAAATCAAACTCCCCCCATGGCACCGTTCCCCAATCCACATCTAAATGTAAGCAATAATCATTATGGTAGACTAGTTTTTGTCCAATCAAAATTTGCCATTAAATATGTGGCATGGTTACAAATACATGCCTGATCAGGGTAATTGGTCCTCAGAAATACAACCGATGGGCTTAGTCAATTGGATGAGCTTTTTGGAGAAAATAGAAAGATAGACAGACAGACTGACAGAGCTGCCTGGATTTATAAGTAGGATTAGCAGGACATCAACATGACGTGTTTTCCATTCAGAGCAGTCTGCTCGTCCATCAGCTGTCACTGAAATTCGCCCAAATCTAAACTGTAAAAGGTACATCAAACATAGAGCCTGACAAATGTTAGCAACATTCTTGAAACAGTCGTGAAACGCAGTAAACAGTGTGAACTGTCTATTCTGCATTTTAACTTTAACACAGTCATCCACAGCCTTCATTATATGCAGTGCTCTGACCAGTTTATACCTAATTCTGCACTGTGAGATATCAGGCAGGTACCTTTGTTGGGAATAATTAACCTTTTTCAATCATGACTTCTGCGATTTGCAGTTTTAGGCCATTTTCTACCCCCTGCCTGTGGATGCTCATCGCTGACGATATCACTAGGGAGCCTGTCTACATTTAGGTTCATACTGAGGACATGAACACAGCCCGCGCAATAACAGCGGATAATGATAAAGCTCATTTGTCAGTTAGGCTTTGTCCATCCTGTTTTTGTTTTTTCCAATTCTTTATGCTTAAACATGTATTCCTCATGGGTAATGTGTCACTGATGCTTTCTACAACCTTCAGGCTTGATTGAGCTACTTTCCATCGAAAAAGGATGGTATGTCTTTTCTTGCTCACCACCACTAATTAAACAGAACACCTACGTACTATTTTACAATGATTCATAAACAAACTCTTCCCAGCATGTGTGTGTGTGCACACTTGCTCCAAGCTTTGTTTGACTGTGGTGTGACATGACAATCAGGTTTAGTCCCCAAGCAATATAGAAAATATACTTTATTCAGGGATTAAGGTAAAATGTCCATGCAGGGGGGTTATACTACATTTTCAGTTTTTAAAGGTCACAGATTTCAAACTTAGACAGAACCTCTTCCTAAAAAGCAGCATATTTGACAGAGGCCTCGGGGGACTCTCAGACTTTGAGGTGAGTGTTTGTTCAGACTACAAAGTCTCTTCATTCTCATCTCAGTTTTATCTTGGTAAGGAAATGTTTTTTTTCTGATATTTGCTGCGATGTTTTTAAAGTTCATCCAGAACCCACCTAAGGAGCCTTTCTACTTCCTATTAATGCTGTTAAACGAAAGTTACACAATTTCACGTGTTAAATGTATTAATACATTTTAAAAAATGACGATAAACATATCATTGAAGCTTTATATTTCAACTATTGTCATACAACTAATCTGATAGAACCTCTGTCTATAGAGGGGGAAACAGACATCAATCAATCACATTTTATTTTTGTGTGGCACATTTTCAAAAATCACTGTTTCCCTCATTGGGCTTAACAATGTGTGACATCCTCTGCCCTTAACCTTCAGCAAGAGAAAGGAAAAAAATTACAGAGATAAAACCCCATTAAAGGGGGGGGGGGGGGGGGACGTAGAAACCTCAGAGAGAGCCACATGTGAATGATCCCTCTCCCAGGGTGGACAGAAATGAAACAGATGTTGCGTGTAAAAGACCAAGTCCAAAAAATAACAATATTTAGGACATCGATGAAAAAGACAGTCACGTACATTTATAGAGTGTTTGTACAAAAGAAAAAGTCTGACGGTTGAAGGCAGCAGTCATGACAATTTATAATGAGAGAGGTATTGCCAATCATGGTAGTATTTGTTAGTATGCTATATAGTATATCTTGTTGTTATCATTATCCACGATCAGCTGCCACCAGGATCCACTATCACAGTCAAGATCCATGTCAGCATCTTTCTCAGGACCAATAGATCATCATTATCAATATGTGCTGGTGAGTTTGAATATCTCCAGTATGTATGAATGCTATATTTAACTTTTCACTGCTTTTCACAATCACTGTCGTTTATGTTAGTTTCATCCTCAAAATTAAGTAGTTCACACACACACACACACAGATGTCATATCATATTGACATATTATTATTTCCTGGAGATTTAATATAACCTCTACCATTACTACATGCCTAGCCCTGACCCTAACCTGAACCTTAATCTCAAAATGTGTCTTCCCCTTATGTGATTTACAATATGTGGACATGCTTTTTGTCCCTATAAAGGCATAATGTGACAATGTACAAACATTTAAGTTCCCACAACATTAGTAATACCTAGCTCACACACACACAGGTCTCCTCACAGAAGTCATGAACTTATATGAAATCCCTCGCTCATGTTAACAGACCCTCAGCATCCCACTGACCGTCCTAACAGGATTTGGAAATGGGTTTGCTCTCGGTAATGAAATGCACAGAGCGGCAGCTTGTGTTGCCCTGGGCATCTTCAAACATGTCAACAAGGATGTTTCAGCATAGATATTTTCTCTCTGTAAGTAGGTTAGGTCCACTGCTTCCACACCATTACCGTAAGTGTACAGGATGAGAAGGAAAGCCTTGTCAATGTGTTGCTGGCTCGACACACATTACTGTGTTTACACCTGTGCACTTTTAATGACTCAAAGAGACAAGTCCAAAGTTCAAGAATCTTAAATATAAATATTTTTCGAACAGCATGAGGAAACCTGTGTTCTCTCTGAGTACTCCGGCTACCTCCCACAGTCCTACAACTTGTAGTTTGGTGTAATGTGAGAGTGAATGGTTGTTTGTCTTTGTGTAGATATTTTGATCGTGACTTTTGCAGGCATATCCACTTTGTAGTGGCCACTGAAGAAGACACTAGTACCATTGTGTAACAAATTTACATATAATATGGAAAATAATAATTGCTTCCGAATATGACAGTAAGTAATTGAAAACACTACGTGAAAACAATACAAATAGCTATTTTTGTATGTCTGTTTTTGCCTTGTCCCCATTATTTACAGGCATAGGAAAACAACGTTTTCTGCAGCCGTTCAAATAACACCAGAAATTCAGAGAAAGCCGCACTTCAACCATTAACAGAAATTACACATAAACATCAGTATTACATACTGGAAGTACACAGAGCTGATAGATCTCTGAGCAGAGGGAGTGTGTTGTTTAAAGCTTAATGATTTTCTGCTGTATAGCTTGTCAGGCACGTCAGATGTTTCCATGTTACATAGTGTAGAAAATTTAATTTTCTCTTGTTTACTTCTCATGTCTTGAAACCTCTCAGTAAATACCTGAAGGAATTTCTGCAAACACTTAACAGCATATTTAGATGCCATAGTAGGTTTTTGTTCTTGCACAGCAGGAAAAAATACAGGGTTTGCACAATTAATTCTATCAGTTGTACAGCATTAACAAATTCTCCTTCTCAATGAGGTTCTATTCAGCTTGCTCACTAAAAAGTGTACCTGAAGGGCCCGGTCACACATTCCAGAAGGCTTAGCAAATATCACGGGTCAAAGTTTACCAAAACGGATGTCCACACAAGTGCCCTCGCCACAGGATGTGAAGGTTTAATTATCCCCCTTGGTCAGATTGAAAATAGCAGGGGGTACAGTTGCATATGTTGGATCTGGCCCATCGGTTATTGTCTGATGGCAATTTAGCCTCTTGGGATAATGGCCCAAATTATGGGGCTTCCTGTGTCGACAGCGGATATCTAGGTAATTCAAAATTAAACTAGAATGCCACTCAGTAAAGTGCATACTACCAAGATGCAGGTATTAATTTGGATCAGCAGAAAATTGCACACACATAATTTCAATCAAGATCCATGAAATATCATCTCAGAAATCACTGAAAAATCCTGAATCTGTCCAATGATCCAGATCTGTACCAAGATTCAATGAGTTATTCCCTGACCCATACCTCATTGTTTCTACAGGTTTCATGAAAATTGGTCCAGAAGTTTCTCTGTAATCCTGCTAACTAACAGTCAGACCAAAGCTGATGAAAACGTAACCGCTACATCAGTGTGATATCAGCAAAGATACTTGTGCCATCCCACCCCTCCGACAGCACCAGAACAAATCAAACAAACTAAGTCTAAAGTACACTCTGAGACAGTACTTTATTGTAATACGGATGAACTGGCCCTTGGGAATGGGAGAAATGTAATGAGGAATGTACTGTGTATTATTCATTATTATTATGCATGTATATCATGTATAGTACTGTGCAAGTCTGAGTTCATTTTTCTTTAAAGAACATCAGATTAGCTAAAAAGATACATAATGGATTTAGTCATACAGCCAGTTGCATTCATCTGAATAGAGGATGTCAAGTCAAATTAAGAGAGAAGATGTTTTATGAATACTGAGTGAAGACTTGAGGGAAACAGTGAATGGTTCAGAGACAGTGTAACAGCTGAGGAAGCTTTCACATCAAACACCTCTACTTCTGCCAAAGCCTTATCATTTTTAATAAATAAGAACAATTATACATGTAAGATATGAAAACAAATGAAAGAACGTAAGAATACCACCAGATGTGGAATCTGCTCCCTGCTGGCCTGCCATCTGACCCAATCTTGCAGATTATGAAGATTAATTAAAGGAAATTAGATTTAACTGATTATGGAGTTGAAGAGGGGGCTTCCTGTGCTGATTGAAAGCACAGTGTTCTTTAATTGGCTTCCACTTCCTCTCTGAAATCAGGAGACAGGGGTCAAAGGTGACAAATAAGTTAATATAGCTGGTAATGAGACAGAAGCAGAGAGAAGCACAGAGGAGACATTGTTCTTTCATAGAGAACACATGGATATCCGTCACTGGAAGAGGAAGCAGAAATAGCTCTGTCTATGTGGACAGAGTGGTCATCTGTTCCAAGACACTGAAAAATGTGTGTTTGCAAGGAGTCCAGTCGACAGTGAGATGGGAATATTTCCTAAACACTTACTAAAATATGTGCTTTGATGATTTGGGGGACAGCACTGTCTCTCACAAATAATTCTGAAACCTGCATATGGCATTAACATCACAATCATGTTTTTCAACCTCACAATGTACAGTTTCGGGTTCCAGGATGTTCAGTGCAACATAAATGGTCCTGTTTGGTAGCCCAGTAGGTCACTGCTGCTTTACTCCTGGCAACATCGACTGTTGTCAGTTTAATACATCCACCAGTCTAAGACAAAAGTCCTGCAATCAAATCTTACCTTCAAAGGGGTTATAATGTTTTGTTTTTGCTCAGATGGTGTAATGATACAACTGTCTGTAATGCAGTTCAGCTGCACCACATAAATGAAGCGCAGCTGAACTGCATTACAATGTGTTTGAAAGGACATGTCTCCAGCCCATTCAAATCAGTGAGGGTTGAAGGTACATCATTCATTGCTTGAATTGGACTTGGATAGTTTTTGCTAGTTGTTCCTAATAATGTGATAACTAAATGTATTTCAAGCACTTATAAAAAGTGATTCCGGTTCCATGCTCTCTCCTCTTGCTGCTGCCTATTTCCATACCTTAACCAAAGCATCCACTCCAGCAGACTCATTGTAATCTAAGCTTAATCATGTTTTTAAATGGGTCCAGAGACTGTCAGTAAACATTTTTTATAGCATCAGATACAAATAATTCATCAGCAATTTAACTTTTTTTCCCATGTCCCACCCACTAACATGGAGGAGGCAAGGTTTATGACCTGTACTACAGCCAGCCACCAGGAGGCTGTCAAGACTTTTAAGCGACACTGTTTACTATTCCTTGATAGAAAGTCCTTACAATGTGTTTGTTGCTGTTCTCAAATTCAATAAAAGACCTTTACAGATCAGTGGCAGCCATCTTGGTTGTTCACTCAAATTCCTCACAGCACACTAGAGTCATTGTATCAAACTTGCACCCATTTTAGAAACATGGATGTGATTGCCCCGACCAGCTTCAAGGCAGATGGGAATCTGTGTCAAAGCTTCTGTAGGAGGCAGCGGCTAAATCTGTCTGCAAGAGTGAATCGCTGATTGCTCTTGTTTCCATACTAGTAGAACAAAAATCACGGATGTGACAGCAGCTGTCCACTATTGCTCCGTGTCACAAATTATGAGGAGCATGATAAACTGGATGAGTCGTCTAGAATATACTGTATGTAAAGCATGACACCTCCTGGTCACATAGTAACTAATGCATTTAGTGTTTGACTGAGCGGCTGTGGCTCAGGGGGTAGAGCGGGTCGTCCTCTAACCAGAATGTCATTGGTTTATTGGTCCTTGGGTAGGACACTAGGGCTGCCTCCGCCTCCCGATACAATTCTAATACAGTGGAAACTTCTAATGATCACGTTTGTCCAGGGCCACATTGATATCTTTAAGCGGTTGATTACTATAAAAGAGGGAACAGTGCAACAATGATGTGTCTTCACAAGTATGGCTCAACACGTGTGTTTGTAGAAATGAATCGCCGGGGAGGGTGGGAGGGTGAGGTCCTGAGGCTACTGTGAAATTTGAACCACCCCCTCTTCCCCTCGTTCCTCCATCCTCTGAGGCTGTTTGATGTCTGACAAGAATCTCGACATGCATCTGAGGAGTTTAAAGAGGAGAGAACAGAGACTAGGGGGTAAATAGAATCAAAAACATTCCATGAAGAAGCAGCAACACTGTCACTCGGCTTCCACTCATTATCTGCCGGATTTCATCTGCTACAAAACCTTCTCCTCGCAAACCTCGCTCCCTTTGATCGGAGGGAAACTTTCCAGTAAACATGTGTCGGAAATAATATTTTGCTGTTTGTTGAGTCCCCAAAGGCAAAGCTACGTAGGCAGACAGAGGGAGAAAGAAAGCGAGGGAGGCAGTGGAGCATTCAGTTTCCTCGTCTCTGCTCGATGTATGTGTCTGCTGGTGACAAAACGGAAGTCAAATCCTACCCACAATCCCCCCCCCCCACTCTGCTGCTCTCGGGAAAAAAGGTCTGTCAAAAACAAAGAGTGAAGGTGACTGGCGTGGTGGGGTAATGATTAAAAAGAGTAGGGGGCAAACACTGGGGGTGTAGTGTTTGTGTGTGTGTATGTGTGTGTGGGCTGGGGATGTCATGGTAGCTCAGGGTTGGCTTGTTAAGAGGCGGCTGTAAATTGAAAGTGGCGAAGCAGTCGACGTGACTTAAGAGTTACAAATCACTACAGCATGCTCCAGTCAACCTGACAGACTGCTCCCTGATGCGTGCACACACACACACACACACACACGCCCACACAGACAGCTAATTAGACAGCACATCCGAGATGTGTATTTGATGACATCTGCACGAGATTTCTCTACATCTTTCAATATAAAGTGTGTGTGTACGCTAGTGTGTTCGTGAAGCGATGTGCACATCGTGGAGGTCAATGTCACTTTTCTGCTTCACAGTTTCTGTTGATGTCCTGAATTGTCCCTTGTGAGAGGGTTTCTAAGTTCGCCATTTCCCCAGCTGACAGTGGGTGTATGCATGAATGTGTCCATTCCTGTGTGTGTGCGTGCGTGCGTGCGTGCGTGTGTGTGCGCGCGCGCGCGTGCGTGCGCCAAGGCACCAAGGCACCAAGAGATAGAGCTTTCCAGCTAATGCAGCTATTGCTAAGAGTTGCTGGCTGCCTTACCAGCTCTGTCCACCTTCTCTGCTTGGTACAGCTGAGCGCTCTGGTTCAAGCTCCTCTGTCTTGTTTAATCTTTTGTCCTCGCTGCCCTCCCATGTCATTCTCTCCCGGGATAGAAGTCCATTCCTGCCTCAGCTCTGAGCCATGGCACATTTGGCATCAAAGTCCTAGTAGGGAGCATGATTGGCCATTGTATGATGGCAGTAGTTTGGTCCTCTTTAAGTGCACATGTCACGGATGTATAATGTAGACAAGAAACCATGGACCTGATACAAAACAGGCAGATATTGAAAACACTTATACATTTATCTTAGTGAGCAAAGTACTTTATAATTTGCATTGCATTCACTTCACACAGACACACACACACTCATAAGGCATGAGTGCTATTGTTGCTGTGTATGCTTAAGACTATTTTACAAGGGCCACTGTCGTCGCAACATGGGTATGGTGCAGCCCAAGACAGTTGTGATTGGTTTACAGAAATACAAACAAGCCATTTCGGACCCATCTGCATGCCGTAGTGTCCTTGGGCAAGATGCTGAACCCTTAATGGCCCCCCCATAGAATATCAAAGTGCTGCAAATAGATGCACTGTATGAATGTGTGTGTGAATGGGTGAATGTAAAACTGTACTGTAAAGAGCTTTGAGTGGTCATCAAGACTAGAAAAGCGCTGTATGAATACAAAACCATTTACCATTTCCCGCTATTGTGGAGGGATAATGTGGGCAGCCATGCCATTCTGCAGAAATGACACAATGCTATGGAGATGGGTCTGGCTTAGTAACATTGGAGATCCCCTGGTTGGTTCACTTGTGCTATAACAAGAATCGAATTTACCATTTCAAGCAAGATGCCCAAGGTTATTGGATTGAAAGTTAAAGATTCGTCATTTGTTTAATTTGTCTAATAAGTTGATTTATGATCAAATACCTGCAAAACTAATAACATCAACCTCAGCTGTAATTTGTGTGTACAGCTATCTATGTTAGTATGCTGCTTTTCTAAATAAGGATTGTGAACATATGTTGTCGATGGGAAAAGGTCAGAAGAGAACAATTATTCAGGTTGGAGCTGACAGTATGGCTGCAGTATCTCAGATGATCACCCTATATAACTGAAAACCCCACAACACTGAACTTTGAGGGGGATGGTCTACAGTACGACAGCAGACACCATATTGTGTTCTGTCCCTGTCAGACTAAAACAGTAATGTGAGGCTGTAGAAACAACAAATCCCACAATGAGCAGCACTCTAGCGACTGTGAAGAGAAAAACTCCCTCATTAACTGGAACCAGCAGATCTAGACTCAATGTGGCCGTCTGCCTTGACCAGTTGGGGTGAGCAGGGCAAAATGGGGAGGAGAGGGGAGATGGGAGATGGAAGACAGACCAGGAACAGTTGGGCACCACAAGGTTTCAGCTCTGACAGACATAGACTGTGGGAGGGAACACAAAGTCAACATGAATTCATGGAGCCAGGTCAGGTCAACAGTGTTGTAATGGCAGGGAAATGTAGCAGGAAACCTTTGGGTTGTGGTAGAACAGGAGATTGCATAATATCACGTCTGCACATTCAAGATGTGACGAGACAGCTCAAGTTCCCAACATCATATGCAGTAATTGCATTTAAGAAGCAGAGTTGTCTTTAGAGCAAAGGGAGGATCTCCAAATAATTACTATGCTGTTCCTTATTAAGTGCTCTGTAAGAGATTGTTTCATATGTGTGCAGTTGATAAACTGCAGTTGTGGCCTAAAAGTGGTTTCAGTTCATATGAAATATGACACAGTGACAGTACTGCTGTGAGGATCACCTCCAGCTTCTGTCGATGTCCTGTGAATACACATGTAGCCTACAAAACCCATGTTAAAGCCCTATGGGACAAATTGTAGCTTGTGAATATGGGCTATACAAGTCAAATTTGATTAATTGAGTGATGATTGATATTCCTATATATTTATATATTTATATATATTTTTTTTTTTTTTCTGCTGTTTCTATAATATATATATAGTTGTTTTTTTTTTGTACTTTCCAATCCAGCAGCACAAGAACACTTTCCTACTGGACACTGACACAATTACATCATTGCATTCCATTCCTGTATCTATAAATATGCTCTCCGTATGTGATTTATGTGATTTATGTGATTTATGTATGTATGTCAGTGATGTGTTAAATGTTCAAGCTACTGGATGATCTGAATTTCCCTTGGGATTAATAAAGTATCCATCTATCTATCTATCTATATATCCATCTATCTAAAACCTCCATTCACTATAGCACAACCATGATATCTGGTTTTTCATATCAAGATGAACATATCAAGGAAAATGGCTCCCCTGTCTCCCTGTCCTTGTCCTGACTCATGCTGATGCTTGGCTTGTTTACAACACTATATCTGATCCCAACGCTGCATCCCCAGATGCTCCAGAAATTTAAAGGAAATTATAGCAGCTTGATAGTGAATGTTTTGAGGGGTTAGCTGCTTGTAATCACTGTTGTCTATGATGTATCACAGGGTCTGATAAAAAAAATGTCAAACAAGCTCCACTGGGAGATTTAATAAATGAACTCTCTTTTACCATTCTGTTTGTCTGTAACATGGAGCAGGCCGCTCTGAAGACTACCCACGCTCAGAGGGGAGCGATCCATCTATCACAGTCAAGAGGGAACCAATGGATCACTGCTGCTGCAGGAGAAGCAGCTTAATCGTATTTTTAATTTGTAGTCCATGTCTAGGTCTACCTTCTTGTTCATCTTTTAAGATCTCTTTGACTTGTCGAATGAAGCAACACAGTTGTCCCCTCAGTCACAGAATGCCTGCTGCCTTTACAAAGGAATCTCTCTTGCAATCATTCCATCGACTGTGCTTGTTGGCCCTGTAAATAACAGTGGGACTCGATTTGGGGATCTGATTATTTCTCACAAAAGCGTGGCAAACAGATTTGATGAGTGGTTTCAGTTAATTTTCGACATCTGGCACTGCTCAGACTCCATGGTTAATAGAACATAATGAGCTCAAGTCAAGGTTTGACACAGCAATCAGACAATAGCAGTGATTTGCATATTATCTTACAAGCAAGAGTGGCTGCATTGAATGCTGGACAAATAAATATTGTTATACTACAGTTTATCACCAGACAGAAATGTTAACTTCGATGAATTTGTGATTTGTTTCTACTTTCTATTATCTCTGTTGTTAGGGAAAGATAGTGACTCTATCAAAAGAAAAATCAAGCAGTCCACATCTGCAATACTAAAAAGCACTGAGGCACCAGACCACAATAGAGGCATAATGAAATAAAGGGGCAGATATTTCATCTTGTTGTTTGGGGAGGACAATAAACAGATCTGTCAAGGGAATTTCCTGAAAGGGACAGAAATGTGTGTATATATATAATTAAAGTAATACTAACTATAATAGTGATACCAGTGTTCTTTATAAGTTCAGTTGTCCCTATATGCACAATGGTTGAAAAGTTACACCCGTAAACCGAGAGCTAATGATATTAATTATATTTGTTTTTACCGAAAAAGCAGATCTCTGATGCTTTGCTGTCAATGTGTAAAAGTCCAGAACATTATGAAGCATATCAAACATTCAACATACACTATACTGCAAATATGATATTTTTTTTAAATCTATTAAGCGTTAATCTATTTCCAACATTTTACTGGAAATTACATCATGGCAGCCATTTTACATGCAGTGAGAAAAAATTATGTATTTTTGGTAAGTGCATGATATATTATAAAAACATTACTATAATATCAGCTACAGAAGATTACTCCAAGGAGTTCCTCTCCTGAAATCCACCCCTAGTCAGCTATGACTCTGTGAACATCCTCAGGTCCTTCCATCTTGGATCTGTGAGGATTCAGTGTGGTGTTTGGCTGATCTACTCCTGAACACTCATAGAGTCGTTTTTGGGGCTTGTCGTGTTGAAAGGTGAACTTTCACCCCAGTTTGAGGTCATGTGCACTCTGGAGCCGGTTTTCTTCAAAGACCTTTCTTTGTTTGGCTTCGATCATTCTTCTCTCAGTTCTCTGTGTCCCTGCTGTTGAGCAGCTCCCACATAGCATGACGCTGCCACGACTCTGCTTCACCATGGGCCGGGCCCAAATCTAGACCAATTGGTCAACTTTATACTGTGCCATTGGAATCTGCTTACCACATTCAATTTATGTGCCCTGTCAGAATCTCCTGATGTCTAAATTGCTGTTTACACATAAGGCTGGGTATAAAAAACCTATTTTCTGAATAAAATTTATCTTCATTTGAATGAACTGATATCGATTCATAAAAAGGACAGAACAATATTTTAATATGAACCTTTTCCTGTGCATAGTATAAATAAGGATAACACCTTTATTTTAGCAAGTCGTGTCTCTCATCCTCTCTCAACTCCTCTCCTCTCTTCTAACTCTCTCACTGACACACACACACACACACACAAACTTATACATACTCACAGAGTGCCTTCAGGTGCTGTTGAAAAACCATCAACACTATACAGAGGACAACCAAGCCAAAGTCTCCCGGTGTGCAAAGTTTGTCCATTTACTGAAGCAAACAACTGTTCAACAAAAAAAAACATATTTTAAATGAATTACATCTGTATCATTAAAATTAATCGTCAATGTTGAGTTAATTGCAGCATCATCCGTTTATCACAACACTAAGTTCACTGTGTGAAAAAGTACCCGCCCCAAGGGAAAGGACTGTATTAGCCAGGTGATGAGCACTGCCTAGTGTTCCCCAGACATTGTGGAAATGGAGTTCTGCCCCCAGGCATCATTGTGTATAATATATGAACAGAATCCCAGGTTCTTACAGGCTTTCACTTTGCAGCTCCAAGGGCTGTCCCATTTGAATTCATATTTAAATAATACATCACTGTATATAATACATGTTCTTTAAAAATCACGTAATCATTTACTTGGCATATGACCCAAAAAACTGTCTGCTTTGTTTTTGTTACCGAGACCAAACAAAGCATTCAGTGATATTTTTTGGTTAATATTTTACAAGGCTCAGTGCTGACAAGTAAGTCAGTAAGTATTGAGGTTTCATATAATTTCATATAATTTTAAATGTTATAACATTCATTTTATGAGTTGCTGATACATTAATAATAACAAATAACAACATCATATTTCCAATATACAAGTAAATATTGATTTTTTTGGTGTCAGGTTAAAGTTGATACATTCAAATCATAAATCTGAGGTGTATCAGGTAAAAAATATTTTTTTACATTAGACATTTCTTATGGAACTAATGTTTTATGTTTGTGGTGCCACTGTGGCCAAGTTCATTTCGACACTGTGTACAATGTGAAGTGTACATGGTCTATTTCTGTTCACATCTGAAGCTCAAGCAGACAGAGGTTACGGGGCTTGTAAGACCTCTCGAAAGATTATTCAAAGGATTTTCAAGGATTATGCTTCTTTTCATGACAAACAGCCAACAAGATCCTTATTCAACCTGAAAAAATGTATTTAACAAAATATCAGTGCCGTGCAACATTTTGTCTGTGCTTTAATTTTCATGCCACTGGCCTCATAATTCACTGAGATATTTTGTACGGTGTTCATTAATAAATCATATGGGTGTATTAGAGAAACATTACAACATAATTAAACATTAATTAATTAGTTTAATAGATCCGACCCATCTGTGTTGTGAAAAGAGCTCAATTTATAAATTGAATATACTGGACTAAAACCACTCTATATAAAATATTGTTTTGCATATGATACATTAAGTGTGACACAATTAAATGTTGTGCCTCAATCAATTTGTTATCTAAAAAATATTGAATGTTAATATACATAATATTAATATTAAATAATAACTGTAATTGACTAATTTACCTCAGGGCACCAACCTTCAGAGGAAGGGAAAAGATAGCCAATTTATTGGTTAAATCTCATGAAAGTACTTATTACAAATTTGGAACTCTGATTAACAATA
Source organism: Pleuronectes platessa (assembly GCF_947347685.1). Taxonomy (NCBI): domain Eukaryota; kingdom Metazoa; phylum Chordata; class Actinopteri; order Pleuronectiformes; family Pleuronectidae; genus Pleuronectes; species Pleuronectes platessa. The sequence goes on from NC_070633.1 coordinate 3,942,994, forward strand.
AAATGAATAACGATAACCAAAATTACCATATCCCTAGTTAGCAAGGTTGAAGGATATGGAGTTTTTGACAGTGTAGAGGTTGGCAAAATGCATACTTATGCAAAATTAATGAGGACCACAATTTTTCTCTTTATGTAGATTAACAATGTTTAAGGTTTCAGAATTTAGTTTTAGTTCAGAATTCACACAATAATGCAAGGCAAAAGTTCACGGATTCACGAAAATATGGAGGAGGATATGGTAATTGTCACTAATGTAAAGAGACAGTAGGAAAAGAAGAGGGCTGTCAGAAAGCAACTGGAAAATACAGAGTTCCTGGTAAGTTTTCAGAGTGTTTGATGATCATCGTCTGAGTATGAGCTGTCACCCACATTTACAGGCACACTTCACTCCCACACAGTGAGAGCCTGTTGCTACAGCAGCAGTGCTGTCAGTCTGGGAACACATCCATTGGTTGTTGGTGGCCAATAAACACAGACTGTGAAAACACTTCCTCGGTCACATTTGCCTGAATAAAATGAGAGCAAACTTTCTGTTGCACCTGAAAACTCCATCAATGCACTCTGACAGGAGCCAGTGAGAGCTCTTGCTACTGCTCACATTTTTACCAAGACTCTCGAGTATTATGACTGGGGAAAGGCCATTGATAAGCACAATTAAAACTCATCAAGACAAATTCATTTTCTATTACTAACACAGTCTCTCTCTCTCTCTCTCTCTCTCTCTCTCTCTCTCTCTCTCTCTCTCTCTCTCTCTCTCTCTGTGTGTGTTAGGACTTTTATATGTACATAAAATAAAAACATGCATTACAATTTGTAGTCAGTCTTGATTTGTTTGTGGCAGGAGTTGTATTGTCTTCACTTCAACAAAAATATGTAATAAAAATAAAAATATGTAATTTGCTTGGGGGTGTCCAGACACACACACACACACATACACACACGTAGGGTTAACTTAAACCTACGTAACTTACGTAGGTTACCTTAACCAAACCTAAGGTAACCTAAAGGTGACCCAAAAATCTTCTTTTATCCCCTAACAGACAAGCCAGTCCCAGTTGACTGGTTTTTAGGGTGAAGTTTGTATCCCTTTGGGACACACACACACACACACACCTGGCATTATGGCATTATCGTTCAGTGGTTGTGTGTGTGTTCATACCACCAGACTATGCAGGTAATCCAATAGCATTTGAGAGCTTCAGCTCTGCCTGTCCCCACATGTGCTGCATGAGGGTAACAGTGGGGGAAATTCAGGGTCCGCAGGGAGAGAGCCAGCCAGCTGCTGAGGGACTGTGAGGCCGAGGGGCCACGCTCATGAAAGATGCATTAATGTAGCTTTCTTTCTCTCACATTGGACTTGTAATATGGTTGCTGCTCCCGTGGGGTTTGTATCTGTAATTTGACTCATAATCTGTCTTTTTTTCTCTGTGCGCAGTGGACCAAGGTGTGTGTGTGTGTGTGTTTGTGTGTGTGTGTGTGTGTGTGTGTGTGTGTGTGTGTGTTTGTGTGCGTGTGTCTAGTGAGTGTTTGCAGGTGAACTTGCGAGAGTCTGCATTATTCATCTCCTCGGTCTTTCCCTTGTTGTGTTGACATTAGTGCCTTTGAAATATGTTTTGATGCAGGTGCGTCGGGGGCGCGTCGACATGCTTTTGTCATTCTAATTAGTGTTGAGCTCTCATTACAATTCAGGCAGGCAGCTACAAATAGCACAGCAGACAATGCTGGGCATCAATGTATGGGTGAGTAGATTGTGTCATTCACGTAAGTACCTTACTGTGTGATAATGCAGCTGGGGACAAATCAGCACTGTTGGACTCCATTGCTTGTTTCAGTCAGAGGAGTGTGTGCTCACGGCTCTTTGTCAGTAATTAGTACAGCCCAGTAGGAGTCTAAAACAATGGGATCGGAAACTCTAATTTCTTTAGTAACTGTTTTTTTAAAGGAAGGATGATGGATAATGTTGTCACAAGAACTTTACATTAGATTAGATTGCAGCTCTCAGCCAGGGATTACAAAGGTGCAGCTAAACACACTCTGTAGCACTATGTTGGGATTAGTACTATACCTTCTTTTTGACTTGAAATTAGTTGTTGTATTAATTGTAACCTTAGACTGTATTAGACAAGGACAGCATCATATCCTGAGCATGAATTTGGAATTCCAGAAGATCCAGATCCAAAAACATCTGGGCTCTGACCACCAGCAGAGGGAAAGGAGCAGTCCCTGGATGGCTGATGGTCCTGCTCGGGAATCCAGACAGAGTAAGAGTTCCACAGTGCTGACACTTGTGCTTGAGGGAATTAAAAAGAAGTTTAAGAGATGCAGTTATCAGGAAATTTACTATAATGGCATAGCTAGGAATAGATGGAGTATAATTTACCTAATGCATTGAATATATTAATTTAGACCAAGCCCAAGGGGAGAATAGTACAACAAGGCCTGTATAACTCAAATAAATTATACATTAACTTAAATTTAAGGCAGAAAGATGAGTTTTCAATTTAGATTTTTTTCAACTAGAGCAAAAAGCATGGAATAGGTTCAAGGAGATTGGAGAAGTATGAGGAGGCCTGCTCATTTAGAGTTATTTAAGTCATCAAAAGCACCTTAAAACTGTTGTGAGATCGATAGGGCGCTAATGAAGGGAAGCTAAACTGTAAATTGGGGTTAAAGTTTCTGGATTTCATTAAATTGTTGCAACACCATGATGAACCAACAAAGACTTTACTAACACGTGGAACACCTGAAAACAAATCAAGTGTGAATGACTTAGCATCTTGGCATCTACCAAAGACAGGAAACATTGGATTTTAGCTGGTGTTGGTAAAAGGCCATCTCATTAAATTCTTTAATGTGCTTATCAAAAGAGAGAGTAAGATCACTGAATAATAGACGGATACACTGAGGCAAACATTCTCTACACAGGGGCACCCCATATGTCTTGTGTAGGAAACTCATTGTTTCCTCATTGTATTTGTGATCTCACTCTTTTGGTGACAAACTTTACTTAGAGCGGAGCAACTGTTGATCCTACACTCCGTGACCAATCAACTGCAGACAGCAGCACCATATTCCAGCTGTGTGCCATGAACCCAGACCTGGAAGCGCTGACCCTCATCCTGTCGGATTGCTTCCAGCTCCATACCAGACTGGGGTCAGAGGAAGGTCACTGCCTTGCAAGACCACTAGGACTAAACCCTAGAGGACAAGCAGATATACAATGCTGAGGTCACCAATGTTCCAAGATGCACCTAGAGATTCTGTGGAGTTGGGACCAGCTGGTTTCCAAAGTTCTCAGGTTTAAGCACTCAAGACCTCAAGAGTAGTGTTTACACCAGGCGTAAACATAGAAATGGCTAAAATGCTAATTAATGCATGTGGATGCAGCCCGTTAAACAACTGTAGTGTTTGTATGAATCAAATGTTTTGTTTCTGTTTTTTCATCTCTGTTCCTCCCCTCACCTGGCAGCTGTTTTTTCTTGAAGTTAGTCGTGTCAGTTGATAGAGGGTCTTCTGTGCCACTGGTGTGTATTTTCTTGTCCACACTGTGACATGGGTCAAGCAGCAATTGCAAGGGGTCAGTTCAGCCGGGAAAGATAAAACAGTGTGCTACACTGACAAAGAGTGAGGCTGATTGCCACAGTAACAGCTTCTCTCTCTGAGGACCAATCAAGATATCACGGTTGGGCAAGCTCTGTAGTGTCACGTCTCCCAGGACCCAGAGACACAGAGAATGCTGGAGTGTCTCTAAGAGGACTGAGAGTTTTTAAATGGTTATTCAGTGAACTTGTGTCATCCCTGTCACTTTGGCTGCACAATGCGAGGAGCAGTCGCAGTGTGTTTACTGCCAGTGCAGAGAAATAAACCTTTATCTGCATTTTGCTTCTTTATTGTCAGGTTTGTAATTAGGAACTTTTACCGGTAGCTATGTTGGCATACAAGGTAGACCTAGTTCCTTGACCTTTCCATCAAGATTCAGAAGAGGAAGGACTATTTGTTTCAAACAAACATTGAAATTCAAGCTTATGGATACAAGCTCCTTTTGGGCAGGAATTTATTGGGAATAAATCTGTATGAACTTCATATGCTCAAGATAAAAACCTTTATCTTGCTGATGTTTTCCTTTACATTTGACATATATTGCACCTCTGTCCGTCCTGGGAGAGGGATCCCTCACATGTGGCACTCTACCTTGTGGTTTCCACCTTCTTTTTACCCTATCAAAAGATTTATTTAGTAGTTCTTCCTTACTCTTGTTGAGGGGTAAGGACAGAGGATGTCTCACCATGTTAAAACCCTATGAGACAATTTGTGATTTGTGAATATGGGCTATACGAATAAAATTTGATTGATTGATTGATATGCTAACAAAAATCTCTCATGCAAATGTGTGTGTAGATCCTCTTAACTTTGTCTGTGTGAGCATGTTAGCATGCTTACATGCTTTCGGCTTTATTGATGCTGCGCTCACATACAACAGAGCTCTCAGCATATAGCTGTAGATTCTTAAAGCTCGGCTTGGTAAACCTGCAAGAGCAAGCTACGCAAGCGTTACATCCCATCCCCACCCATTGGCCCTCTCGTCATAGCAATGCCTCCAAACCCCATGATTGTGCACTGCAGAAGCGAGAAGCCAACCTTTCCATGAATCACTCGCTACAGCGGTGTAATGCCTCTCCGGCTTGTGAAACTCCAGTCATGCGCACTGAGAGCACGGGCAGGGTGCACAGACAGGCAGGTCAGTTAGTGACAGACAGGTACAACAGACAGTCATTTTGTTCAAATTAAATGATTGGTGGAGTATTGCGAGGGTCACTGACACTGGCTTTCTTTTTCTTTTCAGACGACTTTACTCATTGATTGCTTTCTGGACGTGAAGAGGATTTTGATAAATACCAACCCTTCCTTTAGATTATTTTCAAAGAGCACAGCACAACATGACAACACAGTCCCACTGAACACTACTTTGATGTGGCAGGGGTGCAGATCCAGATGGTTCCGGTAAACACAATTGCATGGTTGTGGCATCATGTGCAGCTAAATGCAACATCATCCTCTAAAACGGCATTTAGACATCACACAAAATCAAATAAACATCACAATCAAATCAACACATGATATGGTGGTGTTACACTGGAGTAGAATGTGAAAGAATTAAAATTGCGTAACATCAGGGGTGGAACTGGAGCAGCTTTTTCATAAAAGGCCAATCTCAGCTTCCAGTATTGGTTTTTCCTAACACTGCTATCTATCTCGCCCTCTGTCTGTCTCTTCTTTAATTATCTGACTCTCTAGTTTTAGCTCTTTGAGAGCACACTGACTGTTGTGATGCACCCTGCCCATTTGTCAGAGTCACAAAGCTGATATTGCCAGAGATACAGCACTGTAAAACTATCTCCCCGGCACCACTGTCAGCCCAGTAATGGACATCAGCCATCATTCTACAACAGGACCTCATAGCACAAGCTAGTTTTGCCACAGATAGGTCCATTACAACTCACTTCATATATCATTTCACAGCCAGGCCTTTTGTCTCCTTCCCTGCTAACACAATGGCAGTGCAAAACAAGGCAGGGCACTCTGGTTAAGCATTGGCCTGTCAAAAGGTAGTCACTTTACCCCTGTCACATCTCATTTGTTTAAAATACAAGTTGCTGTGCTCATGTTTTTATTTATTTTTTGTCACTGATGCCATAATCTGGTTAACATTGATAAGAGAATGACTCACACCCCCTTCCATTGGAAAGCTAAGAAGAGAAGACTGAGAAGAGTTTTGCAATGCTTTCTTAGAAACTAAGATAGTGTTAGTTAGTCCAACAGTACGTGGCTGCCACTGACACTGAATAGTGAACTGCTAAAAAAACATGACATCTGTAAATCAAAGAAAAAAAATTGTATGCGTCTTGCAGACCTATTTGTGGCTGCAGCAGGAGCTTTGTGAAGTTTGACAAAAAAGCCCTCATAATGCCATAGTGGTGTCAGGGTGATCTTAGGCTGGGCATTGAGATTCTTTTAAGTGACAGCTTCACAGACTTCACAGGCAAATTAGGAGTGTGGAATTTCAGAGACATGGATAAAATACCAGATACAGAGCGTGTCACAAAAACACGGGTTGTACAGAAGTGTAAGATCCAGTGTGTGTCACCCGACTTTATGAAAAGTTCAAAACTCTGTTTTTCACGTGCACCTTCTGCACACATGCCACAATGTCAGATCGTGTCACCAGCCTCATGGAGGTGCAACACAAATGTTTTGGAAATCTCAGTGTACGATGGCATAGGTATGTATGAAAAGCAAATATGGGACGAAGGATATTAATTCACATATCCACCAAAAGTGATTTCTCATTGCTGACTGAGCAAATCAAATGTACAACAAAGGGGGAAATACATCGACTGTAAAATTAACAATAACCACATGTAGCAGATCATAGGTAGTTCCATTCTTTGTACCCAGCAGTCTTATATCAGACTGCAACATCGAATGAAGTAATAAGAACCATTAAAAATCTTTCAAAATAAATCCTAACTGTGAACCTTTTTCATCATCTGCATGCATGACAATGCAATTCAAGTGAATTTCCTGGTGATTCATCATCGCAGACTCTCATGTGTATGATTGAGGATTTAGATTTGGCTAAGAGGCCGATGAAGAGTGAGAGGAAACGCTGAAGACCTGGAGGGGAACTTTATTATTTCACTGGCGACGCGCTGAGCTGTGCGTCCTCTCCACATGTGCAACAAATGATTCATGTTACCTGGCAACAAAGCATCACAAGCTATAAACAGATTCCGTCCAGCAGAAATCACAAATCTGTCCTTGCTAAAGAAATGTTTTAATTTGTAATGTCTCTCTGAATTGGAAACGATGGATAGATAGAAGGATAGGTGGTTAGATAGATAGATTTTGCTCCAAGTCTCTGAAGCTCCTTTCATTGATCCATTGAATTCCGGATAATTGCCTGAAATTATCTGGAGCAATTGTATGTGCAAAAATAAAGGAAGAAGCTCTACACATTCTCCGTTTCACCTGCCAATCCATTGGTAAAATCTTGAAATAATGTCCAAATGAGCCCATGTGAGGACACAGAGGAGATTATCTGGAGTATTCAATTTGAGTAAATGGGCACGTTAATGACTAACATGCGACAGACGCAAAACTGACCAAAATGAGGTGTCACCCACGTGTAAGAAACGGACAAAGATGTCAACCTGGAAAGACAAGCTGGTAGGTGTCGTGTACAAGCCAAGGACAATTAGTATTTTGTTGACAGAGATGTTATACAAGGGGGGCATTGGCTACACTGTGATCTATGAGTGTCACAGTTCATATTCCTCTCCGACATAAAATACAATAGATCATTTCCATACACAAATGTGAAAGCTGTACACCTATACTTATCCAGACTTGTTTTCTTGTCTCTTATGCTTGAGTAATTTTGATCTCTTGTGTTTTTCATGTTTATTTTTGACTTATAAACAACAATTGAATTAAAATATAAAGATTTCTGAAATATACATACGTATCAAAGTGGACTCACAAGCATTTCTGGTCCTTTCAACTGCAGTTCATGATACAACTAAACTACTTATTAAACTGCTCTCCTCAAGGTTATTATTGAACTCAAATTTTGTAATCAGATTACTGCTTCTTTGTTCATTTAGCCGGTGTGAATAGCCCTCTAGTCCATGGTGTGATAAATTAAGTCATCGGTTGTTGGGGATTGTTTTTGATGGTGTGTTTCACAAATTAATTAGAAAGAATTTTTCTCTCAAGTTGAGAAATAAAAAAATCAAACAGCTGCACAAGCTTTGATGACTCTCGGCTTAGATGAATCCTTGTGAGAAGACACAAACACACATCACTTAGGAGTTGACAGAGAAGAGATGGAAACAGTTTGACCAAACGTGACCACCAATGGATGTTGGTTATGTAGAGCCATCTGAGTCAGGCTCATAAAAATAACACAGCATAACAAATGTTCTGATTCAAAGTTAATATGTATTATTGATGTCTTGTTTTAATGTAACTTTTCAAACACGTACACACACACACACACAGACACATAGACACAAACGCACACATTCTTGCGGCTTGTCATTCAGCTGGGCTCGTTTTGTGATGTGGCTTGGCTTGGGACATTAATCATTGAAGACTCCAGTCCGTATGGCTCCCATTGTGTCTGCGTGTGTGTGTGTGTGTGTGTGCAGCAGCAAAGGCTGTGTCCTGTCTCAGGGGAAATCTGAGCATTCATATTAGCACTATACTTTCCTTGTATGTGGTAGGCCCTCAAACACACACACACGTGCATGCGCACACGCACGCGCACACACACACACATGCACAGAGGTTATATGACAGTGAGAGCCATCTGTGCTGAAGATATCAGGTTTATGAGGTACCACTTGTATTAATTATCCTCATGTTGTACTCGTAATCAGCTCGTGAAAACAATATTTCTTGTACCTAATGTTACCTTTAAAGAGCAATTTCTACAATTAGGAACAAATAAAGCTGCTGGAATTTAAATCTTGGGTGTAAGAAACTAAATCATCCTCTTGGCTGCAAAGAGCTCATATTGGTCAAATAGTGCTTCAGATTACCATTAACCATTGAGCTGGCTGCCCTTTCACTACATTAAACCATAAATTACAACTAACAATAACAACCAAGTGTTGTGGACAGAAAGCAGCGTGCACTAACTGGGACTGTCCAGTGGCCACATGTGGGCTTGTGATGGGTTGGATGCTGGTGGTGTGGTGGGGAGGGTTAATGGGGGAAGTGGAGTGACAGAGTAAGTGTCCAGCTCCATGTCAGAAGCATGGGTCAGGGGTCAAACACACAAAGGCTGCTGAGGTCAGAGAAGCGTAATTCAGACAGTTTACCCCAAGCTAAAACACTCTCAATTAACAAGTCATCCACATGGTAACACACTGTGATATCCATCTGCTCAGCAGCGCAAACACACTGTCACTGGACAACACCAACACCCACAGTGCAGTGCGCTGTGCTGCACATTGCACTTACTACTCAATTTGCACAGCTTTGTGTTGAAAGGTTTTGAATTGCTATAGTTCTCACAGTTTTTTCCTTATTCATCTTGTTTTATTCATTATTTTCCAGACAGTTTTTTAGTTGCCAGGTAACGCTACTTCCTGTCTACATGAAGTGCTCATAGTTTCAAAATGTTCACACTATATCAATCAGATTATAAATAAGTAAATAAGACATTCAAAGAGTAGCTTGGCTACAAAGATAGGACATTTTAAATTGGTCACCAGGACAGAAAAAAATTATAAACATTTGCAAGATTGTTAACAAGTTAGTAAATAAGTAAATATAATATTTGTTTGAATATGTTTTGATATAAATTTAAAGATTTAAATTATCCTACATTTATTATAAGCCAGAACTTTGGAACTATATACAGGCAATTTAGAGTCTCCACTTAACCAAAGCTACATGTTTCTGGACTGAGAGAGAAAATGAAGAGACTTTTATTTGGTTGAATGTCAGTTTCAAACTGAGAGCATTCTTGCTGTGAGGTGATGGTACTAACCACTGAACACCATGCCGCCACTCAAATTAATAATGTTTCTCAATTCTAAAATAAGCGAGTGCATGTGATGTGGCTTCTTATGCTGGCTGGTAAAATGCTGTAATGCAACGCGTTCCGGTATTTGCAACGCGTTCCGGTATTTGCTGCGCGTTTCTCTATTTGCAGCTCGTTCCGGTATTTGCAGCGCTTTTCTCTTTTTGCAGCGCGTTGCTGTAATGTGTTGTGTTGTGTTGTGAAATTGATGAAGATGTTTTTTTACTTTGCTGGTGTTTTGTCAACTTGCATGTGTTTTCTTAAGTTGCCGTTCGTTGAGCTTTCAGGGCCACCGTAAGCATCACTTGATGGGCCCATTATTCCAAGGAAATCCATTCATCTTGAACTTTTCTGTAGCAAGGCAGACAGTCAGGGTGTGGAGGTCGAGGGTGGTGAAAGGGTGCGCACATGACTTTCAAGCAAGAAGCAAGCGTATGCGTCCTATCACTCAGTTCATTAAGTTCCCCTTTTAATAACAGTAACTACCTCCTTTCCCTGATCTGACTAACACAACAATACCCATATATCCATGTCATACATGTGCAAATACCATTGAAAGATTTGCCATATCATCCCATGTTGACATTTTTGTCAAAGAAGAAATAATTAAATGCAATTTTTGGTAAGACCTGACTGTAAGAGGATGGCTTTTATGAGGCGCCCCTGGCAGCGGTGTGAGACTTTGAAACTGTCTAACTCAAATAAGCCCCCGACTTTGATAAATTACAATATGCTTAGTTCTTAAAAAGAAGAAGACAATTTAAAAACCCAAATGGATGCTGCATTATTTTCCAACAGAGTCCTTTCTGCTCAGAGCGTACATTGGGTTCACAACAATTATACCTTTGGATCCATTCATCCTGCTTTCTATCCAGGCAGCGGTGGCAGCTCACAGACCTCTCAGCAGTAGAATGGCTCTCTGATGCAGCTGGGAGCATTTTCTCCACTGCAGCATCATTATTCTCCTATCGATCTCGACCAAGGCCCTTCGATTTATGAAAGACGCCTGTGTGTTTCTGAAAATGTATAAATCATGCCACTAAAAGTGAGTGCTTCACCCCCTGGGAAGCTATCTGCCGTGCTTAAACACACGTCACACCTCTCAGGTTTTAGACTGCCAGAATAAATAGCTCAATGCCTCTTTAACTGAGGTCTTTTTGGTCTCTCCTCATATTTATTCAGTGGTGTACAAAGTACTTGAAAGCCATACTTGAGTAAAAGTACAGATATCTTAACTGAAAGTGACTTCGGTAAAAGTAAAAGTCACCAGTCAGAAAATGACTTGAGTAAAAGTCTTAAAGTAGCTCATATTAAATGTACTTAAGTATCAAAAGTATCTGGTGTTGAAATGTACTTAAGTATCAAAAGTAAAAGTACAAGTATCAAATTAAAAATGTAAAGTGCTTTTTATAGTAGGCCTACACAGAAACAAAACAACCGAAATTGTTCTATTCAGACTTTATTTCAACTGATTTCAATTATTATTTATAAAATAATATAGAACTCATACATGAACAAGTGAAATTGGAAGTGATGAAACTTAAAATAAATATTAAATAACATTTTCTCACTTTCTAACAAAGAACTTTAACCACTTTAAACAAAAAATGTCGGGTTGTATTGTTACCGTGCCATGACAACCATGCCATATAACAGGTCTTAAAGCGACACTTGTAGAACATGAACTGACAATGCATAAAATTACAAAACCCAATAGTGTTTTTTTCCTTTTTGTTTATATTTACAGTGATTGATAAGGTCTGATTTTGAGACCCGTTTCCCCATGCAACTACACAACCCAAACCTATACCAAAGTTTACAATTTTGAAATAAAGAGACCTAAAAACTCAATGCAGTGGTTAAACTTTGGTAGAGGTTTGGGTTGTGTAGTTGCATGGTGAAACGCCTATAATGACTTTAATTTGTCATAGTGCTTTATTAAAAGTCAACAAACTTGTGGTTCATCTTTAGCAGAAGTTGATTCTCAAAATTGCGTGAATCCAGCCGAGCTCTTCGAGGGCTGAAGACAAGTCCTGCAATGCTAAATAGTCGTTCACAGGCTGCAGAGGCAGGCAGAGTTGAAGCAACAGAATCCATCTAGTTGCTTGGAGCTGTCTTGAGTGACGTGAGAGCTCTTCAGCGAAGAGAAGAAGTCTCCCTCATCAGATGAGCTGGATCTGGTGGCTTCTCCTGACAAGGAAGGATCCGCGATCTGCTCCTTGATGTAGTCCATTCCTGAAATACAGGGAGGGTCAAAATAGAATTAGTACAGCTGAAATACCATTAACCCTGATTTCATGTACATTTACATATTATTTTCGTTTACAAATTTCAACATTGATCATCTTCATTTGTCTTACCCATTCTGATTGTAGCAATATCTTTTGTCCATGCAGTTCTAAATTTAGGGAGGAGAATAGCAGCGGCAACCATTTCAGGGTCTGTTGACATGTGGCCAAAGCGGTTGTTTATTCCCACTTGTAGCTTAACATGCGTGTCTACAAAGTAGAAATGCATGTTAAGCATGTTAAGTAAAATGCTCAACGGTATCTGTTCTGTTGGCAAACTATATTTTACCAGCGAGACTTTTGCACTTATTCCTGGCACAATACATAACATGACTCTGGCTGCCATTACTTAATTCACTTACCTGAATGTGTTTTTTTAGGTTCGACGGAGAGTTTTGAAACGCCATTATTTCCGTCTCCCTCGGTAGACACAAGAGGCACTTCATTCGATAGGATGTATCTTGTATCCCCACGAAGGCAAACATGGTCGCGAGATACGGCCACGGGTGTGGTGGATTTGGTTCTTCGGCCGTGTCTTCAGCATCAGCGATAGATGAGGTGGATGAGGTAGCCATGGTGGTTTACTCCGGTGTAGTCGGGTTGACGGCTAATCTCCCGTGCCGCCCTCAGGTTATCCTCGCGAGACACCGTCGGTTCTCGCGCAAACACGCACAGTCCGGATAATCCAATCGCGATGAGAGACAATTATAATTATATTCAGATTTTAATTTGTAACGAGTAACGAGGTGTTCAATGAAAATGTAACGGAGTAAAAGTATATATTTTTTCTTTTAAATGTAGTGGAGTAAAAGTAGAAGTCCTGATGAATATAAATACTCAAGGAAAGTATAGATCCTCAAAAAAACTACTTAAGTACTGTAACGAAGTACTTCTACTCCGTTACTTTACACCACTGTATTTATTCACACAAAGCCTGAAATGAGATGTTAAAAGGAAACAATAATAGCAATAGTAAGATTAAAATGGTTGTTTGTGATTTTTAATCACTGTGAAAATGACCTTGAAAACTAAATTTGATGGAATATCTATATTACTTGTCAGGAGATATATTACCTATAGAGTTATATGTAGAAATGGAATCAAAGGTTAAAAAAGACAATTTCCGTTCCTGATTTTCTTCATAATGTCAACAAAGTCTCTAAATTTCCCCATGGTCATAAGACACATTATGAATTTCAGCAGCATAATAGAGTTTCAATCTATCATCAGTGAGGTGGGAGGATATGTGGACACTACAAAACATCAGCAATATATTAAATGCAATTTATTTTTTCATTCAATTCATTTGTGTGGCACCAAATCACAAAATAAATTATTTCAAGGACTTAGCATAGTAAGGTAATATAGAGAGAAGCCCAATGATGTTCAAGCACTCAGAGGAGAAAACATGCATTCAACAGGAAGAAACAGAAGCAAACTGTGGGGTTAATGTGGGGGTCTCTGCCAAAGCCTGTTGGGCTGAGAGAGACATTATTGGGGGAGCGAGGTGAAAGAGGAGCATATATATATATAGAGCCAGAGATATATTAATATCTCTCTATATAAAATGCGCCACCCATCAGGAGTCCGAATCAGGAAAGCTATTTCCAATCTGTGCTCAAACTGAACTTCTAAATCATCCCTTTTTCTACCATTGAGAAACAATGGATTATTGGGGGTTGGAGTGCCTGAGCCCAACTTCCCAGCACTGACTACTAAAGGCGTCTTTTGAATGTATATGGTTGAGGCACTCCAGCCAAAATTTAGAAATTACACTTTACTTCTAAATATGCTATTATGAATCTATTGAATACTGGCAGCCGAGGTAAACGGGTAGCTGGGCTGGCCACATCCTCCCTCTTCTTACTTCCATAAAAGAGCATATGTTTGTCAAAATACTGAACTATGGCACTGATTCCATGTGGATGCAGTGAGCGGAGCACCACCTGCGTCAAAATGACAGTAATAATTTGATCAGAACAGCATGTCCCAAAAAGGAAAGCAATGTTCTCGTCTGTAAGGTGCAGAATCACACATTATGAAGATGCAGCTGCCTGAATGTGCTGCCAAGGACCCATTGTCTGTTTCAGATTAACATCTCTGAGTATGTGTTGGAAAAGGTTCTTATAGAAAAAAATTAGTTAAATTAACCAAACTTTTGGTTGCAGCCAAAAAGATACTTTATCGCCACTGGAACCTCTTCATGAGAACCAAAATGGAGGCATGAACACCATGCACGTGCTGTAGTTGCTGAGTTAGCAATGGCCCATCCTGAGGGAGTTCTGTGATATTGAAAGTAGATGGAACTTCAGAATAGTTTTATGTCCTGCAGGATTTCACTATCTTAGTCTAGCCAGTCACTTTGTGTAACCTAAAGCAGGGACTTTGTGATTGCAGGTGGAGTTCTGCTCATGGTGAATAACATCACAGTATCACCACAACATTACAATAATACAATAGCCATTTATTTGAGTCTACCTCAGCCACCCCTTCATTACCTTTGTAACCCCAGAGCCAATCACGTCTGACTGTGGGTGAGAGTCGTGGTAAACCCTGGATAGGTCACCAGTGTATCACAGGGGCTAGATACAGACACGGACAACCATTCCAATCATAGTCACACACGGCCATTCAGTCTGTATGAATACAAATTGAAATAAAAGATCATAAATATTATAATGTAAAATGTATAAATCTGCAAGCTAGTTCAGGCAAGTCCATCACTCCATCCATTACCCGCAGTGCAATACTCTGTTCAGTAGTGATGCTGCATGTGCTCTGCTCACTCTGTCTGTCACACTGCTCTCACCAGAGCTGCTCTTCCAATAGTGCCAGCTTGAAAACAATCTCTGTCCACACAAGTGTATCTCTGTATGTCAGTAACTCAGTGGCACAAATGATCCGTGGTACATTCTAACATACCTGAAAACTACGCTTAGGTACGGTTTACATTTGAATTGATTCGGTACAACTCCAGTTCCTCGTATATATCAGTATCAGTACACAACATTACTTTTTCAGTACTCTGCACTCTCTGTAATACCAGAAATGCATATTGAAAAAACATGTACAGTAGGTCCTGGTATGCACCTCAAAGTTGTTTGTGATCCTCCAGTAAACCGAGAAAAGAAGAGGATTCAAATCAAGTACAAGCTAACCAACAGTGAAGAGCCATAACTTAACCAACTGGCAAATGAATTACCTCAAGTCGATGTCTGGGAAGATCAGAATGCTTTACATAAAGTTTTGTCATGCATGAAGGGTTCAACTTCTTTGGCACTGGCTGCAGGCGTGTGGCTGTTGCGGGGGACTTGGCTTTCAGGCAATATAATAAAATACTGCTCAGCTTGTGGATATATTTTGTGTTTGACCAGGTGACTCATCAGCTTAATTGCGTGCTTTGCATTCTGCCAACTGAGACTGCATTTCGCTCGCCATTGCCTCTGATTACCGACATCATCCCCTGATGCACACCTTCCCAGAAAGAGACCCTCGCTTGCAACGCAGATGCACTCGTACTGAGGTATAAATTCATAAGCCAGTTCAAAGGCTCTCCATAGACTCGACTTTTTCTCTCACCATGATGTTTTATCTTGCTCTCTTACCAAGTGACTAAACGTAAATCCTTGCTCGGTTCTAGCAATCTAATTTTGTCGGTATCCTTAAAAGTACCTAGTTTGGTACCCATCCCTACTACAGACACATTCCCATTACACTGAACTATGCCCATGCTATTGTTAAAAAGGAGGCAGGGGTGGTTTAAGGGCTGAAAAAAAGTGGACTAGAGTGGGGCTCAGGCTGCAATCATCTGTCCGAACCTGACAAGGCCCAAGAAAGAACTAGCTGTGCCAGTCCCAAGCCCGACAGGCATCCTGTTTATGTGTGTGAACACGACCTGAGCCCGATGTTCTCCCCAATTACAGGCATATGCAAGTAGATAGCCACGCAAACTTCTCCAAACATGATTATTATTTCAACATTTCTGTGACTTGTTGGGCACCGATGGGCTCGGGTCAGGTATTCAGACGAAAAGGTGGATGCAAGCTGTAAATTTTGGATATTCTTTTGTAACTGAAATGTGGTGTGGATGTAACCTCTGACTCTTAGAATCGTTGTCGCTCCCACTTTCTGCTGTGCTATAATTGGTAATTATTCGTGGGGGAGAGATGTGGTGCCAGCCTCCATGCCACAAATGAATACTTCTTATAGTCTCCTGTCCAGTCATATCATTATACATTCTAACGAATCCCCCAGTGTTTGATGTTAATGTTAATTTGTAATAGAAATTGATTTTGTTTCATTAAAATTAAGTGGTTTCATTTCTCTCCATCAGTGTGGACTACTCATTATCACCATAGAAATTGAACTCATATCACTTTCACTGGGATTTAAATGTTCATATTGTTATAGCCATAGTAAATTTCTGAAACAATGCAGGATTTTGCCTTTGGGCCCAATTTGCCAACCTCGACTGTAGAATGTGTTTGAGACAATGTGATTTTAGTTGTGCTCCTGTCTCCCTAAATCATAGCCAGCTAAAGATCCACCGGGGAGCCTTTTGTTGTGGAGAGCTCACAGAGCCCATTCTCCTGCTTTTTAAACCAAATTACTTCATACACAGTAATCCTTAATTAGGCCTGTGGCATTTTAAAGCACACTCTCACCGCATTCACCTTGCCCTCCTGCCCGTACACAGCAACACTTTAAAGTGTATTGATCTATGGCACTGCAGGGGTCTGCTGCCTGTAACCATTAACACACAGTCACATCGGTATATATGTATGTTTGTGAGTGTGTATATAGGTGCACATCATTAACTCTGAAACAAAGTGTGGTTACAATCTAGTCCCATTTGGTGACCCACCATCCACGCACAGAAATGAGGGGCAGCCCTGAATAATGACCAAGCAAATAATTTCCGGTGCTTACAGGGAGCCGGGGGAGGGCCTGAAAGGTAACTAAACCAAATGGAATTTTCAATGGGATGGCGAGACTTATGGGCGGGATTGTTTTTGCTAGTGGCTGCAATGGGAAGGTAGTAAGAGGGCGAGCTGCCACCTCTGCCAACTCATAAGCATTCATTCTCATACACACACTTTCCACAGCATCGCCTGATGGAGCATGGAGCAAGAATCAGACGTGCAACAGACAAAGTATTTGCAGAATGTGAATAACCCATAGTCATAGCAATGTACCCCTTTCATTTAAAGTTATTTTCAGTCTCTCTGTGGTCGTTTTGTGTCATTGTGGTTGTTGTGAGTCTCCTTGTGGTCATCAAACATCTCTTTGTGACTGTCTATGTGGTCATTTGGAGTCTCAATTTCTGTCTCTTGTTGACATTCTGTGACTCTTTGTGGTTGGTTTGTGTCTCTTTAGTTGTTTTACATCTCTTTGTGGTCACTTTGTGTCCCTGTGCGGCCTTTTTCTGTCTCTTTATGATGGCTTTGCACCTCTTCAGTAGTTTCTGGTCATTTTGCCTTTTCTTTTAGGACATTTTCTTTCTCTCATTTCATTGAGCATCACAATATTTAAAATTCAGTACCTGGCAGAGCCTTTCAAACAAGACAAGAGTTAAACAACTGTTGTTGACCTAATACATTCTGCGGTGTGGCTTATAGTCCCAAAAACACACCTATACAATAAGAACACAATATATGCACGCGCACAAAAATGTATTCACACATAAGCAAATAAAAATATTCATCTTTTTAAATTCAAAAAGTTAACAATTTTGGTGTATTTTTAGTTAAGTTTTTGGCACATCCATATTTAACCTCCCTTTATAGGGACGCTTGGCCGAGGTACTCAAGTACAACACTTTACAGTTTTCTGCAGTGGTACGTGACAATGGTGTGACCTTATCTGCCTTTTATCCAATATTTTTAATGCAATATTATCTAATAGCTCCAGGGGTTTAATCACTGATTGCCTGCAACCATTAGATAACTGAAGTTTGAGAGAATCATCAAATGCTTGTATATTTAGGCTGTATCAAATGTTACACTGCCTCTGATTTGTCTGTTTTAACCTTTTTGAACTTTATTGTCAAATGTAATAGAGGATTCAACAATAAAACACTTTTACCTCAAAAACTTCATAAACTTCATATTCCGATCACTGATGTTTACATCTAATCCAGTTCTCGTAAAGAAGACAAACATATAGATACTGTTGTTGGGCATTAAATGTCAAACATGTTTTCAAGCCAACAAGATTCCATTATTGTGTCTAATTTTGTCATCAGCGAACCTTTAACGTCCTGTTTAACTACTCAAAAGAGAGTTTTATATTTTCAAAGATCTGATTCAAACCCAAAATCTAATCTAAAAAATATAGCAGTTTAATATAATTTCCATTCCCAGCAAATAGTTATATTTTCAATGTGTTGTCAGTTGGCCAGAACTTTATACTGCATGATGTTGAGTAGCTGGTGTCTAAATATCCTTCTGAAATGAAAATAAAAACAGTTTTCAGAAGTAGCTAGCTCTCAACATCTTCAGAAAATTATGCTCTTGGTTAGTTTGATGATTTTGTCAACATCCTGATCAAACTCTACGAAATACTCACATGGTGAATTCACAGATCGTCTAGAATACAAACACAAAGACAGATGCACATACACGTAGACACACACACAAACACACACACATATGCACAGACTCACTTACATAAACACACATCCATGTGCATGCCCCAACAGCAGGATGGTTTTAGGCTACTTTAATCCTGTTTCCATGGAGACCAATCTGTCCATTACCCTAGGGGCAAGAAAAGATCAGCCAGCATCTGTTTGGCTGTACTTCTGTCTGTCTGTCTGTCCATCTATCCATGAACCCGTCTGCCTGTCAGCCTGTTTGTGCACGTGTGTCAGAAGTTGTTTCGATCAAATGCCAACTGGAGTTTAAAATAATAACCAATGACATTTTAACATCAACAACTGTCTGATACAATACAGTCTTAGCTCAGTTCCGACCTGACTAATGGCAGGTGATGGGTTTAACAGTGAATTGGTCATTGAATAAACTTTGCAGTTCATGTAAGCAAAGAAGTCATAATGGCTGAAAACACAAAGTTAAAGAAATGCTTAACCCATGTGATCTCTTGTGAATCCAGTGCAAACACAAGCATTAAGGAAAGAGGTAATATCTTGAGGGCTACCATCGGAATGCATTTACCATAGTTAAATGCATTCAAAAATCTCAAGGACTGTGTGATTTGTTGTGTGTAATCATCAGAATCATTCAGAATGATGAATTGTTGAGTGTGAGAAGAGACACTGTTATCGCAAAACTAATACCGTAGATTCCTGGCATGTATTCAAGGAAACACAGAAGTTGTACCAGAGACCTAAAGAAGCAGCTCAGCTACAGAATTGTATGAAGAAAACGAAAAATCTCAACATCCAGCTGTTCCGCGACGCAGCCAGTGTTTCCCGGGTGTTTCCCATGGCACTGTGCACTCTGGATTGGCCTGGAGAGTTGTGCAGGCGGGTTGGATGCATTCCCCTGGTTGATGCTGTGGCCTGGCCAGTGGAGCTGTGCATGGCTCCCTGGGTCCCCGCCTCAGATGATAATGGTGCAACTTGCTTAAACATGTCAAAATCAGCAGTGATGTCACACACAACAATGTTTTGTTGGTCCATAGTTGTTGTGTTCGTTGTTTCATTGAAGGCCAGAGACATAAAATGGAAATGTCTTACAGTGTCCTTTTTTTATTCAATTTCTCTCATGGGCTATGTACCATACCAGCATAAGTAACTTCTGTGCTGGTTTATTGTTTATTTTTCCCCTGCCTGCGATGGTGACACATTTCAATAGGGTGAAACCAGAATGTAAAGAACATCAGCTTCATGCCTGTGCATGTGCATTATTCTGCAGATGAAACAAATAGGGTCCCACTCATAAAAATACTTCCACAGAGGACCTCTAATGTTGGAGGAAGTTACTGCATCTTGTGTGCGACTGTTGTTTCATGTGAATGTACTATAACTCCCAAATGATACCACATGTTGGTTAAACAAACATGATACAGCATATTCATGAGACAGCTTGAGAGGTGCTGGTAAGAATATTTTGGAACATTGGATCGACCCAGGCTGTGATCTCCATCTGTTTCCAGTCTTAATCCTACACTATGCTAAGTACTTCCTAAATATTAGCTTACACCATTAGTTAAACATGATTATCACCTTTCATCAAACTTTTTGTGGCAGGACAACAGCAAAAGTAGTTATGAATGAATAGGTCGGTGTGTGATTTACATAAAACTGTCCAGCCTGTTATTTAAGTAACTGTTATGTATTACCACTTTTTCCTCATCACGTCACTGTAACCTACACACATTTGATCCATCACTCTCTCACAGGTTGTTTGCCCTAAAGTCAGAGGAGGAATGAAAGAGATGAAGAATGAAGGCACAGTGTTGTTGAATACAGATGCTAGAGTACCCTGCAGTCCTTAATGAATGTGTAGGGCTGTATGGGTGAGAGTGCTCCACACTGGGACTATTTGATTTAGAGTTATGTCTGAGTAAGGTAAAAAGAGCAGAGTGAAATATGGAGACGCAGCCAGAGAGAGGGACAAATAGAAAACAGACACACAGACAAACTAAAGGGCAGAGAGAATCTCTCCCTCTCCCTGATTCTGACTCTGTGTCTTCATCAGTCTCTATTTGTCCCTCCCTCCATCTGTCTGTCTATTTTTATCACATCCCTCCATTAGTCAGTCCATCCCATTCCACTCCACTTAAACACACACACTCGAGCACACACTTACACACCAACACTTACACAGACACACCGATTTATGAGTCTGATTCTGGTTAAATAACTGCTGTATTTATCAAAAAAGTACATTAAATAGTTTTCGTTATCATATTAAAATATTTGTTCTCCATGAGAACAAAGCAAACAATCTGCAGCTAAAAGTACCGTAAGAATTGTGAATATTTTAGCACATTAGTAGATTGAACCCTTTAGGGAGTGATCTCAGACTTTTAGAACCCCTCTGTACCTGTGTCATTTGTGTATACAGTTAATTAATGCTTCATAAAACACTGTAAGGATTATTTAAAGTGTGACCATATACCAGCAATTCAAAAACTATTTTCAAATGAGTTATGGATGCTCCATAGTAAAATATACCTTCTATTCATACCAATGTTCACAGCAGGACACTCAGTAGGTTAATTTCTTACTTCGAACTTAAAAAACAGCAACTTTAAAAATATTCATGTCTATATGTTATTTGTGTATTTGGTATTGGCTGTCATACTCCAGCTTTGGGTGAATGACCAACTTGTTGATTTAGTCCAATTAACAGAATAGTAATGCTACATTTTGAATCTGGATTTATAAGAACAGTGGAGAATCATCTGCATAGAGGCGGAACTTCTGGTCAGCAGTGGATGTTTGGATTCCTTTATGTGCATTTGACCAATGATTGATGAAACTGGAAAAGAGTAGAACAATTTGCCTAGTGTCCGTATGTTGAGGGAAGCTTGGAGGTTAATCCATTTGCACTGACAGCGGCCATTGGTGCAGTAAATAGAACTTTGACTCTCAATAAATGACTCTCCAAATTTGAATATCTGTGATGTTGCAATTAAAACATTCCAATTATTCCATCAAAGGCCTTTTCTGAATCTAGTGGAACAATAATTAAACATTTGTGTTGAGGTAAAGCCTGGTTTATTAAACTGAATAATCTGGATTTATTGTTTGATCAGTGTCAACCTTTATGAAGCTGTTTTACTGGGTGATTATTGGGTGACTTCTTGCGGCTAATGCTTTACTGATTCCTTTCATGTCTGTATTGATAACCAGGAGGGGTTTGTAAGTGGATTTAAGTGTTTGAGTTTTACTGAGTTTCCTGTGGAGTGACATTGTGGCAATGTGCAGCTTCTGAAGTACTGAGGTTTGTTTTAACTCTATGATCAATCATAGCAAGAGTGGTCTACAATATTCCAGAAAAACCTTTAGAACTCAGCAGGGAAATCATCAGGTCCTGTTGCTCTGTTTGGTATATAAGAGTTCTTCTGTGAGTGAAGAATCAAGTAGCCTCTGTTTACTTGCTCTCCATGGCCATATGGCAGATCAATACTGTTAGAAAGGAGATGATGTCCACTTGAATGGTATCATTTTCTGGTGGAGTTTGGTGTAATAGGTTTTAGAAAACTGATTAATATCTTCTGGGGATTGGGGAGACCTCACTATCTAGAACTTGAACCAAGGTTGCTTTCTTTGTTCTGTATAATCTGAATCGCAAAGTATTTGCCAGATTTTTTACTGTACATATTGTATCCAAAAAAAATTGTTTTGTTAATTCATATTTAAGTCTCTGTATTTAAGTTTCATCTGGAATATATGAATGAAACTGGTAAACATAAATGATGTACAGATTTATGTCTTTATGTATGCATTTATTTGCACTCTACTTTCACTCCATGTTGGACGGACTGAAATGAGATGTGACTGAATGTTGACTTTATATTTTTTACATATTTACTGGATTATCAAGTCTCACGAGATATTTACAAAAATTTAATTTGTGGTTGCTGGAGAAATTATAATTGTGTGTAGCTAGGTGGTTAATAGCTATATGTAATTTCCCTCTTCGGTCTGTCTTAGTCTGCAAAGTAACGAACATGTTCTTAATGGTGTTCTTTTAAGTGTAAGATTGTGAGGCAAGATTGTTAAACAGAGTGTATAAGACAGCTGCCACATGTGCTTCACTGGGCTTTGGTAGTTGAGAACGTAACTGAGGCTCTTTTTTACAAAAGGAGGGAGCTTTTACACAAGGTGCACCTACTAATGGACACACAGTTGGCTATTGATGCATCAATCACTTTTCCTTCTCACTGCAAAAGAAGATTTTTGTCAAAAAAATACACTCACCCATCCTCAAATGGAGCCGTATTTTACCTCTTTATCAAAGAACTCAAACCCATCAAGCTGTGAAACTATCTTCCATCCTCATTCCTGCTTTGCAACAACTTTGACAGCTGTAAATGTTGCTGTGAAGCCTCTGTTAATGGAATGAAAACTGCAGTTTCTAAGGTAACAGGATGTCCTGAGTGCTCATTGGTTACTCACATTAAAATAGACAGACAAACAAATCCACCAATTACGTATGGTAAAAGGCAGAAGGTTTGTGTAAGGCTCTATTTTATTGCAAAGATATTAACAGAATCATTTCATCTCAATTGTCCTTGAGAGCAGTGCACTGCCTCAGAACACAATACAACCACAAATTATACTTCATACAAAAGGTATTTATTGTTGCAGTTTAATGGTATGTAATGGTTACATCAATCTTATTGGCTCTTTGGTAAAACTAAAAATGGACATACAAAAAGTATATTGACTTCTTGAAGTATTCTCTCCGCCTCTATATTCAAAGGACTCTGGCAAGGTAACGCCTGCACCCTTGTCCTCAACACACAGAATCATATCGATTAAATTCAGTTTTCAATAAAGCACCAAACAGGGTTCCATCATGTGTAGTTCAAGCACAGTGTGGTAGAAAATCCTTTGAGAGCAATTCAAGGAATGTTGTTCATGAAAGATGGAAGCAACTCGTTTGATCCTATTTCTTCTGTATCAAAATTAAGCTTTTTTCTATTTGGACTGAAGGGCAGACAAAGCAAGAGAGCTGTCACCCACCTTCAGCTTTGGGAGAAGAGGACATTTATGTAGCTGAAATTAGTCTATTTAATTAACAAAAATAATTGTACTTGAATAGATAATTTAAAAAAGGAATACAAGCGAGGGGGACAAAAATAGGATTTTGAAAAGTGAGAATAATGTCCTCCCACCCCAGTCGGGAATTATGGCCCATAATTATTAATTGTAGCCCTATTTAATTTTACTTGTTGATAACTTGACATATTTATCTTTTAAACTGCTGAGCTCTATTTCCGTCCTGCATCTGACTGTTGACCTGCTGACCAATAGTTCAAGCTCTCATTTGGGTGAGCCAACCAATGAATGTTGATAAAGATGGACGATATGACAGCTGGTCGAGAGTTAAGGCAACACATCTGGATCAACCCCTGGTGGCCAGCTGCAGTTTATTTCATGTTTGCAGAGGGGATGAGGACCAAACAAAATAATCAAAGTACACACCAAGTACATTTGAACAAAAACACATGTGAGGGATATGTTTGAATCTGATGAGCAGTAAAACAAAATTAGGGAGTTATATATTTTTAAAGAGGTCAGTCAGTGATGTGAGAGGGAGCACATCTGTGATCCACTGGCCAACACTGTGAGACACTGTTTGACGATCCATTACAGGGTGATAAAAGACGAAGGTGCCCTTCCTCCTCCTCCTGCGTGGGAATATGATTGTAGTGTGATATTCCTGCCAAGTTATCTGCCACACTGCTGCTTTTCATTGCACCTAAACTGCTGTCCTGAGTATTAAACGCAAAACCCTGATTGTAATGGCTGCCTCCCACTGTCTATTGGCACGCTGCAAGGTAGCAGTCCACACAAATGCTACTATTTCTCTCCCTTAAACGTATACACACACAAACACATATTGTTGCAGACAGCCACAGTGCATTAACGGAGGCAGTCAATTAGCGTATAAATGTGAATCAGTGTGAGATGTGTATGTGGAGTGTGTGTAGTTGTGCAGGCTTAATGTACATGTCTGACAGATTGGGACACGATAGTGTTGTCGATGAATGATGTTGCACAAGATACAGATCATAAACAGGATACCACAGCAGCTCGCTCTGTGTAGCTTTACCCTTTCCCTCTCTCTGTTCTTGACATTAATAGCTCTGCCACGGGAGATGGATATTTACCTCCCCTAATATTTGTAATGATTGTCGTCATTACAGATGTCATCAAATGTCTCTGAAGGCCCAAACAAAGCTAAGCTCCCCTCAATATTCAGTGTTGAACTGGCACAAGCGTCATTTAGCACAGCCTCATACTTGTTTAATTGACAACAAGACTCATTGAACACAGAGTAGTTTCTGCAGCTCCACAGTGAGTTTTTGACCTATGCCCTCAATGTGTCATGAATGGTTAATCATCCAGGTCAAACAACAGTGTTTAAATTGCAGCATTACAGATATAAAAATGTGTCAAACTGACAAGGTTGTAACTGTGCTGTTGGTCCTACCTTTAAACACTGTGCACTAGAGTTGAAAAGGCCTGACCACCTTACCCCTGTGCTTACCTCCCTAGATCCTAGCGGAATTTGTATTGATTTAATATTTGATTGCTCATATTTGGGGCTTAAGTGCCTTTTCACAGAGATATATTTGATATCTACTGGCCTGGTGGGTTCCAGCCCTGCTGGTTACTCCCATGTCTCACCTTATGGCAAAGGGGGACCAAGCATCTACTTGTGTGTATCTTCTGTCTGTTTGTGAACATCCAAATGGTAGCTAGAGAAATAATGCCTTCGATGAATGGTTTATACTAGTGATGCACCGATTTATCGGCCGAACATCGGTAGCGGCCGATATTCGCCTCGTTTACTGATATCGGCTTATCGGTAATAAACTTGACTTTCACCGATATCATTGGCCGATGTTCATATTTGTTGTAAAACCGCTGGGCACGTGCCGCGGCTGGGGGAGCAGTCGCTCCGTCGCCCTCCTCTCCGCGGCCAGAGGCTCAGTGTGCGGCACCGGGAGGTCCTCATCCGGTGGCACCTAATGGCGTCGCTGGTGCAGGGGCTTTCTTTCTCTTGGACCGCGGGGCGGTGTCCATCGCCAGCACGGAAGGCGGGCCGTTGGAGGGGACTGGGTACGCGGTTAGCGGCGGCCACTCTTGACGCGTGTCGGGCCCTTCTCGCGAATCACCTCAGCTACGGCGACCGCTGGGGGAACCCTCTGTTCGCGCGGGGGGGGCACCCTGCGGTGCGCCTCGGCTGGCGCCTAGCAGCTGACTGAGAACTGGTGCGGACCAGGGGAATCCGACTGTTTAATTAAAACAAGCATCGCGAAGGGCCACGGTGGGTGTTGACGCGATGTGATTTCTGCCCGACACTAAAAACAGGTCAAACTGAGGAGGGCTTGTTAAGTTATCTTGACTCACGCAGTGTAACTTGGTGTAAAAAGTATGAGCGTAGCGTCTGTTTAAGTACTTTATTCTCATGTGCACCGGCTCTATTCATCCGTCTCATGCACAGGTAACAAGGGAACTGACAACATACGTCATACACACAGAAGCCGTAACACCTCTAATAAACGGGCAATACTGCTACCGTAAAAGAATGAGAAGAACGTTCTCTATAATGATACTTTAACAGGGCTGTTTTAGACAGGGTAAAAAGGTGCTGTTTTAAATAATCCTTGTGGTATTTTGACCAAAATATGTTACAGTCATTTCATTAAGATCCCAAGGAACCATTTCAACTTGCGGAAAAATGGGCATAATATGTCTCTGTTAAATAAAGTTTAGTTAAATCAAAGATTGTTTCATAAATCTGATTCAATTTGTGTCATTAAAAGATAAGAGTGATGAAGGGCTGAACATTTTTTAAATAGTGCTTTTTAAATAATGATTTAATTATTTTTCTGGCACAAAAAGGTGAATGAATAACAACAAAAAGAAAATAAACAAATATCGGTATCGGCTATCGGCCAAATTGTTATTTTAAATATCGGTATCGGTATCGGCCAAGAATTTCCATATCGGTGCATCCCTAGTTTATACGTTTCAATTACTTTGAGATACATTCACTTCATAGATCAGTCAAGTGCCATAAATAACAATATACAAAATTGCACAGTGTTCATTAAAATTAAGTTTACCTTTCTCTAGCGTGATGCTTAAAGGGGACATATTATGCCAATTTTACCACAAGTTGATATGGTTCCTTGGGGTCTTAATGAAATGTCTGTAACATATTTTGGTCAAAATACCACAAGGATCATTTAAAACAGCACCTTTTTACCCTGTCTAAAACAGCCCTCCTCAGATTGACCTGTTTCGAGTAGCCCGCCCCCCCTCACTCCCCCTCCCTCCTTCACGAGATACAAGCACCCAGATTTTTTGCTATCCATTACCTCTGTAGAAATATGGCTACTGGAGACGAAGATACAATTTTGCAACCATTTAGTTTTGAACCAGAGTCAGGTGGGCCGAAGCCTGGCTGCGAGAGCCCCAGCTCCCCAGCGCAGCCCCGCAGTGGGAGCAGTGGGAGCTTGAGCTGGCGCAGCTGCAGCATCCTTCCACACTGTTGAGTCAACGTTTAGAGTTGTCCCGGGGGTCCCTTGTTTATGCGGCCACTTAAATGTCTGACGGGTAGCAGCAGTGAGCTAACGCTAGCCGGGCTCCACCGGCCCGGTTACCTCGCGAGCTAACGTTAGCCGGGGAGCCCCTAGGGAGCTAGCGTTAGCTCGCTCGTCCAAGGCCATGTAGCGAGACTCCCTATATGGGCATGGTGTGACTATGACCTTTATTTCGGTCGTAATCCCATTCGACACACTCTAGCGTATCGTTTCTGACATAGAGGAACCACAACAAATCGCGGGAGTTGTTTTTTTCAGAGTTTTTGGGACGGTAGACATGCCAGATACCCAAATTAACATGTAGGGCACTACAAAAGTGGAATTTTCATAATATGTCCCCTTTAAATTGATTATTTCCTAACAATTGTAAAAAAATTCATAATATTTCCTCATATTTGTCGATGACTTATCAAATATTTGAACATAATAATTATAACTAATAACTTTATAACCAAACAGATTTTTACAACCTGGAAGATTAATCTCATTAAGTTTATAATAAGGCATAACTAAAGCATGATTTATATTCCAAGAATAATGTCATTACAGCGTTTCAACTCAAGCTTTTAAGCACATCCTCTACCTTGGAAACCAACCCTCCTAGCATGAGGTCTATTGAGGGTATTGGATGATATTACCATGGTCTTCATCAGCTGATGAAACTTCACTTGGATTGTATATGCTCATATTAAAAAATTTTCAGAGCACTTCAGGAACCTCTTGTCAATGTTGGTTTAAAGGCTGATTACTGACAAATAAAAATACTGAATGCAGCTTGTTAATGAGAGTTTTAAATAAATGACTTGATTCATATTTCATTTTAGTGACACACTCTTGCTGGGCCAGCTTATTTTTTTACTTTTGTAGCAGCTCTGTTGACCCCAGACACACATAGACAACAAGGCACGTCAACATTTACAGATTTACACACTCTGGAGTCCATTAACATTTTTTTTTAATGTTTTTCTGATGGTAAGCTCCTAAGGATACAAGTAGAAGGACACATGAAAACACACCCATGCAATTTAATTTAACACGATGGATAACAAGTTTGAAGTGCATTCAGCAGCTCTCACATACACATTAATGGCCAAGCCAGGCCCACATACACACACAAACACACACACGCATTAGTGATCCCCAGCTCATGACAGTTGGCTGGAGTGAGAAGATGAAGCAAAGGTCAAGTCAGAGAACACACAGCAGCCTGCGTTGAGCGTCATCTGTCCATCTGTGTCAGGGAGAGTGGCAGCTACCATTCGTCACAGGAACTGAACTGACCCACAGGAGTGAAAAATAAAACATATCAGTGGAATGCATGTTCTTGGCAAAATACATGGGAATAAAGTCCTATTTCTCACAAATTCATTCAGTTCATAAGTTAATAAATTAGAAGACATCACTGAGGCTCCTTGTGATGACAAGATTAAAATCAACAATTCTTAATATGACAGACTGGGGCTGCTTCTTTCTCAATATACATAATGTAAACATGAAATAATATATATATAAGTAATCATCATTTTATTCATAAAGCAGCTTTAAAACAGCTGTTACAAACTGCAAAGAAGGGCATACCAGGAAACAAGTTATTACCGTTAATTCCTGACTATAGGCCGCACCTATATATAGGCCGCACCTGCACATTTTTAAAAGAAAAGGAAATTGTACTTAAATAAGCCGCACTAGTCTTTAAGCCGCAGGTGTCCCTGTTGAAACATGAGATATTAACTGACAGCAGAGGTGCTGTGACTCTTGCTCTTGAGCCTCAACTTAGGAATAACTAACAGTCATGTCAGAAGATCTAAGGCAACGACCTGGTTAGGACTGATTGAGAAGTTCAGCCAAGTAGCCTGATGCTTTTACAAGCAGGGTCTTAAAAGTCAAGAGCAAGGTTTTCAAATCAATTCTAAAACACAAAGGCAGGAAGTGAAAAGAAGATTTTATTTTTATGTTATGTGTGCGACCCACCACTGGGGTTACCGCAAAAGACAAAATAAGAAGCTAAGCAACAGGAATCAGGACACCACTGTAGTTGCGCTAGTACATCTGCTAATGCATATTCCTTAAATCTTTAGGTGTTTCAGGTCTTTCAGCATCATTCACCCTCCTCCAATCAACCCATCTGAGGCTAACCAGACCCCAGCTTGTTTCCAGTTTGCTAGCTATCTAGACGCTAGCCACTTCAGTTCAATTGAAATTGGATCACCCACAAAAACCTCTGCACCCCACCTCTACTGGGAGACACCTTGGTCTCAATCCAGCTTGTTGACAACCACTAAAAATTCCCTCTCACATGGTGAGCACCCTTTCAAAGTCCTCTTCCAAGCAGTCTTCCCAATGTAACAGAAACGTTTCTTTAATGATCTCGGACAGGGGGAGAGTGCCTGGTCTCAAGGTTGTGGTTAGAATGTTTTTGGGGAACTTCAGTTGCCCCTCAAGGTCCACCAATAGCTTCCAGTCTCTCATAGAGGCCAAACTGCCTGCTGGTGGTTTTGCAGTGGGTGGAGGCTGCTCCCCAGCTGTGATAAAAGTTGTTGGTTACTCTGTGAGGCAGGATCGATTT
This sequence comes from Pleuronectes platessa, assembly GCF_947347685.1. NCBI lineage: Eukaryota > Metazoa > Chordata > Actinopteri > Pleuronectiformes > Pleuronectidae > Pleuronectes > Pleuronectes platessa. The sequence continues at coordinate 3,972,700 of NC_070633.1, forward strand.
GAACTTTTCAACTACTGGTTGTGACTCCTTAGGTCCCCAGTGACTTTGAGCATCTGCTACAAATGTTCTACAGTGCCTTTGAGTAGCAGTGGACATGCTGGTGACTCCACTCTGCCCCATATGTGTAGGTTTGCTGGGCTGGGAAGATAATCGAGGAGAAGTGAACATCTGTGAATTAGGGGGGCGCAGCGAGGTGAAGTAGTTGCTTACCCTCTAACCAGAGGTTGAAATCCCTCGGTATTGATAAGTAAATATAACATCGCAGTAGATGTCAAAGCTCTATTGTTACACATCATACCTCACCCTGGGGCAGCATTAAGCCGCATATTTTGGTTCAGTGTAAACAAGCAAACTTGGCATAATTAAGGGTCATCTTAAATCTGATATATCAGGGTCTCTGTTTATGAGAGGTCATGGTGTGAAGGTAGCCTACTACCTTGTTGCTATACCTGAGTGGGATTTGTATTGTGACGGTAATAAAAACCCAGATGCATCAACACAGTATATATTCAAGGCTTGAGGACACATTCATTGTGGACTGATCAAGGTAGAAATGTCTCAGCCTCAAGCCCTTCAAAGTCCTCTGTAAGTACTCTTGTGCAAAATATATAAAATTAGAAAAGAAGAAATACTTTCTGTTGAGATTTTGAAAAGGGAACAAGCCATTTTACCTTGGTGAGGTAAAGTGGTAAACACAATAAATGACTAAACATCTACTATGAACCCTTGTCGAGGTTTACTTTTCTTCCCCCAATGGACCTTATCAACAAATTAAGCCATTGGCCTGGTTGTTGTAGAACTCTCGCCAGTCTGAGCTGCACCTTACAGCTGAAAACATTTCTCTATTCAGCTCGCATTGTGACATTGTTTATAATAATGCTTGTGCCTTGGTATTCCTCAAAATAGTCTGAGCAAAGAGAGCTGGAAAGAACCATATTGGAGGGTTACATGCGGTTGTGTTTGTGTAGTTGCATTCCCCTTTTAAAATGGCAAAGTTAACAAACAACTTGTTCCCACCTTCACCGTCAACAACATAAAACAAAACAGACTTTTTCAAGTTCTTGCTTTCTCAGTTGCTGGAGTCAGGATGTCCTATCACGGCAGACAGAGACACAAGCCTCTAATGTAGGTATAATGTAGACAAGCCAAACATAATGTCAAAATAATAAAGAGGTGACTTATCTCTCTCATCCCTCTTCAAGGCAGCGCTGGCACAATGAATTAGTTTGACATCCCGCATCCAGAGAGAAGCACGTCACATGATAATACATTCAAATTCAAAAGATTCCCTCTACCTGATTAGTTCAAAGCTGCATCACATATTTGAGCAGGTGATGGTTTTTTTTCACTTCTCCTGCGAGTGTAGCGGGGCTCAGATGAATAAGACCGTGAATCAGACACTTTTTGTCTTTTTGTTGAAATGAAAGGTTCTCAGAACAAGAGTTCTCGACATTATTATTTCCACAATGGAGCGACAGAGTGTCTCCATGTATTGGTGGAACAAGGCTTTTTTGTGAGATGTGTGACGGAGGCGCTGCTTTTCATGCTTCCCCCTGTAATGAGGCTGCATTTACCTTGCAAATAGGTTGTGGTGGCTTCCTTTTCCTTGAGGCCCTCTGCTTGCAATTCACCAACATGTCCAAAGACTTCCTGCGAGTGTGTGTGTGCGTGCCACTGGGTGTAAGTATCTGCTTTAGTGGATCCATATGTGAATGTGTAGGACCTCTTTCTAGTTACCAGAACTCTTGGCCTCATTCTCAAAGTACGCTACCATATATTGATTGGTGTTCAGAAAGAAGAGAGAGAAAGACATCAACTCAGAATAAAGTAATTGCTCGGTTGTTTCTTATTGCCGTTGTGTAGTGCAGAAGTCAACTTTGTCTATTCATGGCAGAGAGACAGATGTCCCCAGCTATGTTTCACACAGAGATGAAGGGAGCAGGAGGGGGCATTTAGTGGGCTTCATAATACAACGTTCAAAGATATCAGCATGTGTTGATGTACAGCACGGTATGGATCGGAAGTAATGAGGCATGTGTGGGAGCCCCAGGGGAGGCTCCTACAGTGTAGGACATGTTGTGCTCCACAAAAGACCCTCAGCAGGACAAACACACTGATGATCAGACAGGACACATTCTGTTCACACTTGTTGACATCTTTGCTGTCTGCGCTCTATGGTCTATTTTCTTTCTTGTGATCATTTCCGAGCTGTATTTACCGTGACCTCACAGTTTCAGAAATCATCTCTAAATGGATAAAGCATCGTTAGGGATTTCCGGTTTACATTTTAACAAAGGTAACCTTTGCACAGTAGGAGAATTTCATTCTTGACCTTGGTAAGACCGAACAGCATCAGGGCGGCTGGCGCTCAGGAAGTAGAGCAGGTCGTCCATAAACCAGAAGATCAACAGTTTGATCCCCACCTCCTCCCTTCCGCATGCCAAGTGTGTATATGATGTTTGATAAAGTGCTGCTCATAGATGTAGTGTACGAATGTGAGTGTCAATAGTTGACGGGCAAAAGTTTAAAGTGTAGAACGTAGAGTGGTCATCAAGACCAGAAAAGTGACATCTATATACAATTTATCATCATATCACAACATCTAATATGATTAGATGGTAGTAGTATTGCTTAATACAGTTATAGTAGGAAACAAATATTTTTTAATAATGGTAAGATTATATTACATTTAAAATCTTAAAATAACTTTCAATGAATTGAAGAAAACCTTATACACTATGTTATACTGTTTGTTAATGCACATGTAAATATTTCAATATAAAGTATAATGAATTACTTTTATAAACCTTATAATAATAAATACATTTCTAAAATGTCAACATAGTGCTTGCAACTATGCTATAGTGTCGTAAAAAGGATAATTTTTACAAGTTTATTCAAAACAAACATTTGAAACATGATGGCAAGTAGCATGCTTGAAGAGAAACTTAACACTACAGTGGCTTCATAAAATATTCAGAGCCCTTCACTTTTTGCACACATGTCACGGCTGGTGGTAGCAGCAGAGGCAGGGAGGGAAGGAACTTTAACAGACTGAATGATGAGGATCAGGCAGATATATACAACAGCTAACTACCAATGACTGTATCATTTAAGATAAGCATCATGTGCGGCATGGTGGCTGACTACAGTACGAGTCATAAACCCTAACTGCTGCATGTTAGTCGATCGGACATGGATCAAACAAAATATCAAAGTGTAAGCAAATTGTTTGCTTCATTTTTGTACACTGGTGCAGTGTCCACTCTAAGCCTGCCTGTTTGGAACTGGCTGTTTGCCTGGCCTGTGGTACTGCTGGTCGCAGCTTTTGTTTCAGAAACTGTGAGAGTGACCTGCAGTTATTGACCTGCAACCAGTAAAGACCTGGTGCAGGACTCAGTCCACTGAACACTCAAGTAAAGCTGCTGCTGCACAAAGAGCTGCTCACCTGTTTATTCAAAGTTTGGAGAAGCAAACCGGTCGGTCACCTGTTTTTGTCATTGAATGTATCATAGATCCAAATTGCACCAACCTCGAAACTGCAAGTATGAAGTGGATAAGATGAACGGTTCTCGAGATGTGAGACACATCAGAGAGACGGAGAGACATTTCTGGAATTAATATTAGATTAGATAGATAGGAAGGAAGTGGAGATGCATCGTCCATCTTTATATACAATCAATACTAATAACATGCAGGTAGCATGCCCATAGGGAAACATACACATAAGCAGACAATATGCCAACGAAAAGTTTTTTCTGATAGAACGATGAAGCTGGGAGTCAATCTAATTGAATGATGCATCATTCATTACATCATTGGTGTTTTAATTTTCATTCATTTACATTTTATTTGTATAATGCCAAATCATAGCATTGATTACGGAAAGGCACTTTTCATAATAAGGTAGAGACCTTAAAATTGATAGAGAAACTCTTGACTTCCCTCAATGAGCCAATGATTTGGCGACTCCCTCTTAAGAGGAAGAAACAGATCATTTCAAAAACATTTCAAATTAAACAAAGTAAAATACATAAAAAGACATACTGAGGCAACTGTAAATCTAATGTTTTGAGTCAGTAAATTGCATATTTACATTTAATTCAGCTGACACTTTTTCATACTATCTTTTTATCGTGATACTATTTGATACTGTAAATAACAGAATTTATGTTTTTTCATAGGAAATCCAGGAATTCTGTCTACAAGGTCCTTCTACAATCTGTGCTGCCTCCATGGACGCGGCATACAAGGTAATTTCACATTCTCGTGTGTTGTGGCCTGCATGCTTTCTTTGAATTTATGAAGGGAATATATACATGTCAAAACAGGGTGTTATGCTGCTCCTTCATTTATAGTCCACAATGAGCTGTAAAGTTAATGGAAAAACAACTCAGCTCAAGGTTGACTACCCTTAAAAAAATGCATTATGTTTTCCATAACCAAGTTTAGGAGGCTGCAAATACGGAAATTGGCAACAATAAACCAACAAAATTGTCCA